>NC_041391.1:393139439-393203649 GCF_002162155.2 Triticum dicoccoides | reverse complement strand
AGGGAGGAGGAGGTCGCCGGAGAGGAGGGAGAAGAAACCATGAGGGGAGGGGAGGGGAGGGGAGGAGGCAGGAGGGAGGAGGAGGTCGCCGGAGAGGAGGAGGAGGTCACAGGAGAGGAGAAGTATGGTGGAGGAGAGATGGGAAGATGAAATGAAGAGAGGAGGAGAGGACCAGCCATATATACGGCATACTAATGGCGCACCGCGGGCAGGTGCGCCATTAGTAAATTTTTTTTATTTTTTTTTATTTATTTTGAATTTTGAAGGCGGGAAGATACTAATGGCGCACCACGGGCAGGTGCGCCATTAGTAATTTTTTTTTATTTTTTTGATTTATTTTGAATTTTGAAGGCGGGAAGATACTAATGGCGCACCATGGTCAGGTGCGCCATTAGTAAATTTGTTTTTATTTTTTGACTTATTTTCAATTTTGAAGGAGGGAAGATACTAATGGCGCACCATGGGTAGGTGCGCCATTAGTAAGTTTGAATTTTTTTGATTTTTTTGCCTCTTTAGATCTTTCGTGCCCCGTATCTTTTTTTCTGTTAGGTTTTTGAGGATTTTGAAAATGTTTAACGGGGTTCCCCCATGTTAAATTTGGATGTAACTTTTCGAGTAGATGATTTTTCATATAAAAAACTTTTTCATCCGAGTTAGTATGCAAAAGTTATGCCCATTTTTACAAATTCTCACGAGATTTTGCAAATGAAGTCAAAATTCATATTTGCAAATTTTCCCAACAACTAGGCCACATATCACATGGGAAACTTATTTTCTTTTATTTTTTTGACATTTTTATCATTTTCTTTTATTTTTTAAAACTGAAAAGGCGATCCACGGGGGGGAGGGTGCATTCGGTGGAAGTGGTGGCCAAGGTTACTAATGGCGCACCGTGGCATGGTGCGCCATTACTAGTTTAACTAGTAATGGCGCACCACACCCACGGTGCGCCATTAGTATGTTTGGACAGGCGCACTAGTTCAAAAAAAAATTGGTACTAATGGCGCACCGTGGGCAGGGTGCGCCATTAGTATATACTAATGGCGCACCACATGTCTGGTGCGCCATTAGTGTCATTTCCATCTATAGCCCTTTTCCTAGTAGTGCAATACGCATCCGAGGCCTTTCCGGGATGCGTCACAATATACCTCAAAATTCTTGTGTATATCTGGCACAATTAGTACTGGTGCCGTTGTTAATTTTCTTTTTAGCTCTTGGAAGATTTTCTCAGATGCTTCTGTCCATTCAAATTTCTTGCCTTTCTTGAGCAATTGTGTCATGGGCTTTGCTATAGTGGAGAATCCTTCAATAAATCTCTGATAATAGCCTGCCATTCCCAAGAAACTCCATATGTCCGTTACGTTAGCTGGCGGTTTCCAGCCAAGTACGGCCTTGACTTTTTCCGGATCTACTGCAATACCTTCTTGGGTTAGCACGTGGCCCAGAAAACCCACCTGCCTTAGCCAAAATTCACATTTTCTGAACTTGGCGTACAGTTGATGTTTCCTGAGTTCTTTGAGTACAATCCTGAGATGTTCGGCGTGCTCTTCTGGTGTTTTGGAATATATCAGAATATCATCGATGAACACCACAACAAACTTGTCCATATACTTCATAAACACTTTGTTCATGAGGTGAACAAAATATGCGGGGGCGTTGGTTAGCCCAAATGGCATTACGGTGAACTCATACAGCCCATATCTGGAGGTGAATGCGGTCTTGGGAATATCTTCTGTTTGTACTTTTAATTGGTGGTATCCTCATCTCAAATCAACTTTTGAGAAGACTTTGGCCTGTGCGAGCTGATCGAATAAATCATTTATTCGGGGCATTGGGTATTTGTTCTTGATTGTGACCATGTTGAGAGCTCGATAATCAATACACAATCTCATTGTTCCATCCTTCTTCTTGGCAAATAAAATTGGAGAACCCCAAGGTGAGGAGCTGGCTCGAATGTATCCTTTCTCCAATAATTCTTTTATTTGCTTCTTCAACTCTACCAATTCGGATGGTGCCATTCTGTAAGGTTTCTTGTAAATAGGAGTGGTTCCGGGTGCTAGCTCAATGCTGAATTCTATCTCTCGGTCTGGTGGCATGCCTGGTAGTTCTTCTGGAAATACATCTGGAAATTCACATACCACTGGAACCTTGTTCAGCTCAGAAACGTCCACCTTGTTTAATTTAGGTTGCTGAGGTATTTGTCTCTCTTTGGCTGAAACTTTTATTTTCTTCCCTTGATGGTGGGTGAGAATCACGGTACGGTTGAAGCAGTCAATGAAACCTTTTTTGGTGGTCAACCAATCCATTCCTAGGATTACATCCAGTCCTTTGCTTTCCAGTACAATAAGGTTGGCGTAAAATTTCAATCCTTCAAATTCAATGTCCACACCTTGACAGTAACTCTGGGTCACTTGCTTAATCCCAGGGGACTTGACGATCATTGATTTTTCCAAGGGAAGCATCGAAAAATTATTTTGCAAAGCAAAACTTTTCGAAACGAATGAGTGAGAAGCTCCAGAATCAAACAAAATCATGGCAGGTATTGTGTTGACGGGGTACGTACCGAGTACGATATCTGGGGCATTATGTGCTTCCTCTCGGGTCACGTGGTTTAAGTGACCTTTCCGGTGGTTGTTGTTGGGGTTGAAATTGCTTCGCTTTGGTGCCGAATTATTTCCACCATTATTGAGCTTCGGGTTTGAGTTCCTTGGCTTGGGACACTGCTTGGCATAGTGCCCTTCTTCTCCACAAGCATAACAGGTAACGCCTAGGCGATAGGTGAACTCTTTGTCTCTTGCATGGAAATTCTTGGTTGGACGTGAATTATTCGTCGGGGTTTTGTGTGAATCCCCCTTCTGAAATTCCTTCTTGCTTCTGTGATTGCGAGTAAAAGTAGTCTGGTCCCTTTTTCGTTTGCGGAAATCTTCCAGGCTACGTCGCTCATTTTCCAGGGTAATGGCCTTATCCACCAGTGTTTTAAAATCTGGAAAGGTGTGCACAACCAGCTGGCACTTAAGGGCGGGTGCCAGGCCTTCCAAGAATGTTTCCATCTTCTTGCTCTCGGTCATGCGTTCTTCATTGGCGTAGCAAGACAGCAGAGTGAATTGGCTGTTGTATTCTGACACTGTCATGGCTCTTTGCTTGAGTTCATCAAATTCCTTCTTCTTGATTTTCATGACGCTCTTAGGAATATGTGCCCCATGAAAACCTTCTTTGAAATTTTCCCTGGTGATTTCATTTTCGTTGGGGTGCATGTGCAGGAAGTTTTCCCACCACGATGCAGCTGCACCTGTGAGATAATGTGGTGCATACAGTACTTTTTCACAGTCTGAACACTGTGCGATAATTAATTTTCTCTCCATGTCTCGAAGCCAGTCCTCGGCCTCAAGAGGCTTGTCAGTATGAGAAAATTTTGGAGGACGCGTCTTTTGTAACTCAGATAATTTGGATTGCGGTTGATACTGACCACGGTTACTTCCCATATTGATGAATTGGTTCATCATTTCCTGGTGTTGCTGCTGACTCTGTTCATACAAACGACAAACTTGTGTAAAAGTTGTTTCACTGTCCTGTTGACTTGTCTGAACCTGAGTGAAATTCTGGTTCTGCGGTGTGCCATAATTTTCTTCTGGCTGAGTTGGCATGGAGCGCATCCAAGGACAAGACATCTTTCACTCTGGGGATATATTTTTGTGAACTCATAAGACAAGAAAGAGAGTCGCAAAAGTCAATAAAATCACACCCAAAGGACATTATTAAACTCAAAGGTATTTGGAAACACACGATTGCGCGCGGAGAAGGACTAGTGCATATCTTACACGCAGGCATAATTATACATTACATCACTCAGGATATGCGTACATAATCCTGACTTGTTATTTAAACTAGTGCACTCCTCCAGATCCTACATGATGCGCAAACAGGCTACTTCTCACAACTTAAGAACATAAAAACATATTACACAAGTTGATACATCGCATGGTGTCTATGCGTACTTAGTCGGAGATGGTGAGGATCTTCCTTGGCCTGCCGAGGGTGAGACGCAGAGATGCTGGGGAATCAACCTCCTCCTCGCTAATAGGTTCCAGACGAGAAACGTTGTGCTGAGCTGATGGAGCAGGTGCCGCAGGCGGAATAACACGAATACGAGTGGGTGGAATAGGTGGGGTAGCACGTATGGGAGGGGGTGCAAAAAGTGGTGCAGAGCGGACGGGAGTGGGTGCAATAGTCTGGTTAAATTCCTCTGTGGTAGGTAGACGACGAGCAGAGGCGATTATGGTAGGTGAGTGAGAGGCTGTGGATGAAACAAAAGTCAGTGGTGGAGCGGTGTGCAGGAGTTCCCTCCTGTTAGCAGCACAGCCATGAACTGAGTCCATGCGTGCAGCTACGAGGTCATCCACCATGCAGTCGAATGCTGCCTCCAGGGCTCAGAGGTACTCGATAAGCATCTCAAAGGCCTCGTCTCGCTCTCCTCTGGGGCAAGAGAAGGAGTAGTGAAAGGTGTAAGGCACATGGCATGGAAGGTAGCGGTAGCGACGGGTCTTCATTGCAGGAAGAACATCCCGAAGACGTGCTATCGTCTCACGGGCAGCCATCTGCATAGCATGCCTTTCTGTAGGCATGGCTCTCCCCATGAATCGGAGACGGCGTATTTCAGCATGGCCTCCCCTGAATTGCAGCGCGGCCTGGTGCATAGTCAGATTGTCGCTGATCTTGTGTGGATAGAGCGTGAAGACTGGACGCACGGATGGCCCCATCACGACCTGAACGATGAAGGAGAGGAGTTTGACGAACCCCTCAGGCACGTTGGCGAACATCTGAGACTCACAGTCGTTGCCGGCCATCTACAAAAGTAGGCAAAAATTCAGAGTGGTCAGATCATAAATTTTATGCTGACTGTCAGATAATGACTACATTTGTAAAAACATGAATAACTCTATCCTGCTAATAACCAATTAGCGATCGCACCTAGTGGCTTCCTACAGTCAGCCTGGCTCTGGTTACCAAGTCTGTCACGACCGGTTTTTCAATAAAAATGTTTATTGAGAAAACCAGTCTTTAAATCCCAGTATAGGAAAAGTCATCCTTTCTTGTAGACAAAAGCTTGATAAACAGAGAACCAGTAGCATCAAATATATTACAGGGTTGAGCTGAGGCTGCTCAACAATTTATTACAGACTCGCCAATATATTACATATGGGCGGTTGTGACACGGGGGTGGGGTGACATGCTACTAGCTCGAGGGAAAAGTGGTGGAGGATAACTTGACTTCTACTGGCAGTACATCGAGCGTCGAGGTGAGGCTCGATGAATTTATTCGGGATTGCGGAAGCGGATAATACAATGACCAAGACAAGATCGCACGGGACTGACTGGGAATCCTCTAGGCGTCGGACTCGCTATCAAACTCTTCATCCATGAGATCGCATTCATCAGCATCTGGCCAAATCAACAAGCCAGGTGAGTACTTGAAAGTACTCGCAAGATAGTTCGAACAAAAGATATAATCAAAGAATGCATGAATGCGTCGTGAACAAAGTATGATACTCAAATAACAACGGTAATATTGCAGAACTTGATGTATCAAAATTTAATAACTGAAAACCGATCGGGTGTCTAGAGCGATGCCTCGAAAGGTAAATAAATAAAAATGCATGCCGCAGTCGGGCGTCTTAGCGAGACCACATAAAGGGCTTTAAAATAAATGCCACAGTCGGACGTCTGGGCGACATCACATAAAGGGCTTTAAAAGAAATGCCACAGTCGGACGTCTGGGCGACATCACATAAAGGGCTTTAAAAGAAATGCCACAGTCGGACGTCTGGGCGACATCACATAAAGGGCTTAAAAAGAAATGCCACCGTCGGACGTCTGAGCGACATCACAGACAGGGCTTTAAAATAAATACCACCGTCGGACGTCTGAGCGACATCACAGACAGGGCTTTAAAAGAAATACCACTGTCGGACGTCTGAGCGACATCACAGACAGGGCTTTAAAAGAAATACCACCGTCGGACGTCTGAGCGACATCACAGACAGGGCTTTAACAAAAGCAAATAATAGGTACGCCACCGTCGGACGTCTGAGCGACATAACAGACAGGGCTTTAACAAAAGCAAATAACAGGTACGCCACCGTCGGACGTCTGAGCGACATCATAGACAGGGCCTTGTAGTAAATGTAAATAACGAGATTAGTCCACCCACAAGAATAATCTTTTAACCGGATTTATTACACATAAATCCCACCGGAGTTTTTGTCACTGGGGCTGAATACCTAACAAGATAAGATAATTATAGTACTTGAACAAAGTACAAGATAATTGAAAGATTAAGACTCTGCAGAGTTTGGAAGAACTGAACACAGCCAACGGATTTCCGTAGTCACGAAGGACTAGTTCCGTTTACGGTATTTCAGTAGAAACACATTTAATTAGTACACACCCATTTCACCTCACGATGCCAGGAATCACCCTGAACAACGTCCAAGAAAAACTTTGAGACGGGGAGGCCACAACCTCGAATAGCATGGGATCAAATTTCTATACGTGCGCTCTAAGGGGTGCTCCCCTCTCGGTCCCAACTGGCAACACCCATGCCCTCTGACCGGATGACGGGCTTTAATCCAGGGCCATGGAACCCTCATCCCGGCCTCTCCACTTGGTGTGTACTAGGAAAACGATTTGCAATAAATGTGACAGTATAGGATGGAATAAATGGGAATGTGAATTGAGTCATGACTACACGGGAGTCAAATAATCTGGCATAAGACTGGCATGTCACAACATTGCCATCTTACCCATCCTCATACCAACACATGGCTTTGCAAATATGTATCCAACAACATAATGCTTTTCCAAAACCTACTTTCCGATTATGTGCATTAGATATATCATGCAAAGTGATGTTCATAAACATGCCATGACTATACTAAAATGCAAACATGCAACTACACTCATCATATCAAAAGTTCAAACATGCTTGCCTGGTTCGGAGTAGTCGGAGTCTAACTGTGCGAAGTTTGCAGCTCCGTCACCTCCTCCGGTATCTACGGTATAAGACAAAAAATATGTACGCAACATAAATACCGTGAGTGTATAGAAAAGTGTTCCAAATATTTTTCAAATAAGTATGATAAAAAACTAGACAAAAATCTAAAGAGAACAGAGAAAGTATTAATCAAAAATACTTTTCTGATCAAAAGTTACAAGAGTTTTGGTCCAAGGATCCATCTGTAATGAAACAGAAAGTTTCCAGGGGGCTATGCAGAGGAATCCAGAAAAACGGTTCAGAGAGGAAGCGTATTTGCCAGAGTATGCCTTCTGCTAACGATTTAAAAAAAACAAAAGAGAGGCTGACGGGCGGGTCCCACCCGTCAGGTTTGAAAGTTCAAACAGGGGAGTCGGGGCTCGTCGGCGCCCGAGAGTCGCGGTGGTCGCTGGCGGCGATCCACGGCAAGGCAGGGAGATCAGAGTGTACCTCCGTGATCAGGGCGCCATTCCGCGTCTGTGGAAGGTGGTGGTGGTCGCCGGCGAGTACCACGTCGGCGGCGATGCTTGCTCCGGCGGACGGTGATTTGGGTGGTCGTGGATTTCGCCGGAGAGAGCTATGGAGGTGGAATTGGTGAGGGGGTTAGACTCGCGATAGTATGAGGAGGTATCCGACGAGTATAGGGCGCCGGAGATGGCCTTACTGGAGTGAATCACGGTGGGGGCCGAGGCGGAACGGAGTGGCCGGAGTCGGGGAAGGAGAGCTCCTCGTGGCTCGTTCAGTGGCTGTGCGGGGTCTGATGAGGTAGAGGAGGTGTGCCGGGGGCGAGAGCAGGCTCGGGGTGCTATATATAGCCGCCCCGAGGCGGTTGCCAAGAACGGGGTTCTCCGGCAAGGTGATTACGGTGGCGCTGCGGTTGCACGGGAGGTTTCAGAGGCTGAACATCGTCGTGGGTGTTCCATGGTTCCGTTTTGGTGCTAACCGCGTCGGGATTTGGGGGTTTAGGGGGAGGTCAACGGAACGGGGCGGCGCGGGCCCATCGGTGGCATGGAGCGCGCTCTGTGTGTGCCGCACCACGGCGACGGTGCTGCATGCGTGCGCTGGGAAGGAGGTGGCCACGCGGAGCCACCAGGACGCTTGGGCGGCGCCAAATGAGGTTGTGCCGCTGTTCTGCTTCCTGTCGGCCGCTACGGCGCTGCGGCTGCCGCAAGACACGCCGGCGCAGTCGGGCCAGGGCACCACCGATGCCAGGAAGGCGCCAAGCGCGCGTGTGAGGCTTCGAACAAGCAAGCCTGGCCGTGAGCTACGTGCCAAGCACACTGTGAGCTCGTGACTGAAGTTACTGACGAAGATCGACACTGAACTTCTGAATTTAACTGAATATGAACAGAACAGTGCATGCAAGGTGTTCGACAGAATGATTCAGGTATGTAGGGATTTTTCCTTGAGCTGGTTTTTGGTGGAGGGGCCTCTCATTGCATCTAGAGGCTGCCTGAATATTTGTGGAATTTTTGGAGAGGTGTAGATATGAATTTCACCAAATTTGGCAAATCTGGTCCAAACTTGCAGTGAGTGTAATTTGAAATATTTTAACAGAAGAGGAGCGGATCAAGATGGTTCTAGGTTGTGGGTACAAAGGACTATCCAGGGGTGTTGAGTTGAGGTCAAAAATCAAAAGCATTAGGGCACTTGCTTTGCAATCCACCTAGGCTCAAAAGGATAGACAGATTTATTTCGGGAGGAGAAATAGTTGGAATAAAATCCAAAAATGGATTTTATTTGTTTGGACAGAATGTTAGGGTTGAACTATAGTGGGAGGAGAGGTTTTGGGAAAATTTTATCATGGGTGGCATGGTAAAATTTTGAATGGATCAAAACCAAATAAAGGCCCAAAACAAAAAGGGTTTTCTTTTTAAAAGAAACCAAATCCAGGAAAAGGATTTTTGAGAGGGCAAATTTAGAGGATGGTTTTTAGGAAGGGTTTAAATGACCTCCTTTCAAACCAAGCAAAGCTCTTTTGAAAAACAAACCACCAAAATTTTTGGAGTGTCACAGCTTTGCAGGCGAAGACCACCTTTTGTCAGGATAAGATGTACTACTTGTCCCCCTTCAAAATTGTCTACTGTGGGATCCCTTCTTGCAAAAGTTTTGGGGGGAAGAGGACCGAGGCCTCTGTAAGTATAGCCTAGCCACCACCGTAGGAGGGGGTCAAATCCCTTGAGCTCATATCCACCCCCAGAGCAGACCTCGGGAGGTTGTTCTTCCTTGTACTAGTTCATCCTCAGCCCCCTGTGAGCTTAATCCACCACAAAGCAGGAGTAGGGTTTTACACCGCAAGGTGGCCCGAACCTGGGTAAACTACCATGTCCATTTCCTTTCCTGTTCATCGAGCTAGGTCTTGAGAGCAGCGAGTTTGCTGGCTGGAGAGATTGAGTTCTTCGCACACGCCCCAGAGTTCGAACCTTTCTTGGGTCCGCGGAGCCCTAAATCCGACCGAGAGCTTCTCTTTGACACCCTGCTCCTGCCTCCACTACAGCTGCAGAAGCTAGATCCAGTGCATAAGGTGGAGCTACGGGGCGCGGATGGGTTCGACGCAGTGCCCGTGGTTGGGGTGGATGGAGAGGCACAATCGCGCATCTCCTCCAAGTGCTCCAACACCACCAGACGGCCACAAGGGGGACACAGTGCTCGAGTTCATTGTCAAGTTGCGCGATCCTTCGCGCAGCCGCCTGCGGTTCCCTCACCCCTTCGCTAGGGTAATGGAGGTCGACCACTGCTCGGGCTGCGGCTGCGCATGAGTGGCTTCTATAATGGCGTCATGTGGGTGAATGTCGAGTTCCCCGTGCCTCGTGTCATGCTTCTCAGGCGCGGTTGGAAGACTTTCGCTTGCGCCCACTACCTTGCGGAAGGGCACATCCTCTGCTTCAAGTTGGTGGAGGCCGATATGCTCCCCATCAAGTTCTTCAGGTGCTGAGGTGCTCGCCTTGGGTGCTGCATGGAAAGCTTGAGCAACGACAAAATCTCCTCCTCAAGCGACAGCGACGAGGACACTGATGGTGAAGAGGGCGACGATGAACCCCCCCCCCCCATTGTCAAGCATGAATACGACGAGTTGTACTTCGGCTGAATGTCGGCCACACCATCACCGTCACCTAGCCGCCGGCAGCACCATCATTTGCACCTGGACCCCGGCAAAGCGATTTATCGAGGGTGCTTGGCCTGGACGTCACTGCTTCCTCCAGCTAGACTCCGGCAGGCTCGTGGACTTTGGCTTCGTCTTCCCTACCGGTGTCCCTCCTGAGCTGCGTCCCCCTGGTCCTAGCAGGGGAGACTAGGACATCGCCTAGCCGCACTCTCCATCTCTGGCCTCTTCTTCCTTGCCGAGGAAGCACCCTCCCGATCTTGTCGGGCTGCATCCCGCTGGTCCTGACGGCGTCAGGCTAGGCTTCTGCTCAGGTGCTCCTTTTGCCCTCTTTCCTTCTCAACGTAAGTCCTAAGAGGAGAGGGACATGAAATGCATTACGGAGCACTTATCTTTTTAAATCAAAAAAATATAGGCACTTGCCAAATTTGAATCAAATTTATGTAATCCTTCATCCATGTTGATACTCGTATGATTTGTGTCACATCCCTAGCTTCAGGCATTGCTCTAGGTTAGCTTCATGTGTGCATCATGTCTATATTTTTGAAACTTGAATTGAGGAATATTGGAAGCCTCAAAACCCTAAATAAAAGAGGGGCAAAAACCCTAGAAATCTCATTCATTGCTCCAAAATGCTCCTCTTAAATGTTTGATAATTTTTGGTAAGGGTTCTGGTCCCAACCAAAATATTGAACATTTTTAAGGAGTTATTTTTGGGACTTTGAATTTAACTCATTAGTTATTTGAATTTGAATTATATTCATATAATTAGAATATAATTTCAAATATCCCTGAAATATTTTATAAGCTTTTGGAAAAGTCCATCTAGCAATATAAAATATTCAGTGCAGTTTTTGGCATTGTTTGAATTATTTTTAAAATTCAAAACAGTGGCAAAATAATTTAAATAAAACAAAAACAGAAGAAAAATATAAAACAGAATGTAAATAAAAGCAGAGAGAGAGTTTTACCTCAGCTTACCTCGCAGCCCACCTGGCCCAACTCCAGTGGCCCAGCCGGCCCAGCCCACCTCCTCCCCCTTGTCCTCTTCCTCCTCTGCCAGGAGGACGAACAGAGGCGAGGCGTGGCGCGCGCCGACGCTGCCTCGGCCACCTCCTGCTTCCCCCTGGCCACCTCCTGCTTCCTCTCGTCGCCCTGGACCCCGTCCGCGACGCCACGCACCCCCCCAGGCCTCTCACTCTCTCCCCGAGCTCCTCTCCTCCTCTGGCTCTCTCGCGCGCAGCCACCGAACACACCCGCCGCCGCCGACGAGCTTCCCCGTGGCCACCGGCCACCCCTAGCCTCGCCGATGCGCCCAGGAGCTCCCCCTCGACCCCTCCTTCCTCCCCACCGACCCACGGCCCTACGGACGCGCCACAACGCCGCCGGCATCGCCGTTTCCATCGCCGGCCGCCAAGGATCTTCACCGTCAATTCGCCACCATCGTCGCTTCCCCGAGCTCGCTGACCCTCCCTGCACGATCCCCGTGAGTCCCTGCTTCATTTCCCCCTAACCCCAAGCCCGATTACGAGCTCTAGCCGCCCCCTCTACCGGAGCCGAGACGCTCCGCCGCACGGACTCGTCGCCGGCGAAGCCCCGGTGACCACATGGCCCCGCGCGTGCGTCCGTTGCACTCGCAACGACCCGTGGAGCAACGCTAGCGTGGCAGCTAGCTTGTTTGCAAGCTGCAGCGCTAACCCCGCACCCACCCGAGCTCCGGCCGCCGCCTCGGGCTCCATTCCGGCGAACCCCGGCCACCCCCGCACCTCCTGTTGGCCCCCCTAGATGCGCACGGGCACGGGCTACCTTCTGGTGCCCTTCGCACGTCCAGCCGCCGCCCGTAGCGCAACCCCGGTGAACTTCCGCCGCGTTTCGGGTCGCCGCCGGCCGAACTCCGGTGGCCAGTGACGTGGCGCTGTCATTAGCCACTAATGACGCGCTAACCAACCCCCTAGGTCACTGACAGCGGGCCCCACCCCTGGTCAAACCCCAGTCAGCGCTGGGTTTGACCGGGATTAGCTCCTGTGTCACTGACGTGTGGCCCCCACACGTCAGGTTTGACCGAGCCAGCCCAGTTGACCCTGCTGATGTCACTGTGACGTGGGGCAGACGCAATAAGTATTTTCTGGATTTAATATTATTCAGGAAATTTCAGAAAATAGCTAAAACTTCAATAAATCATAGAAAATTAATCGTAACTCCAAATTAAATAATTTATATATGAAAAATTATCAGAAAAATTCAAGGAATCCATCTGTACCATTTTCATGCATGTTAGAACAACTTATAGGTGCTGTTTAGCACAAATCAATTAAAGGGCATTTATTTAATCACATATGGAGTTTGAATTTGAATTTTATATTCAAACCAACTTCATTTAATCTGGTTTTAGTTGCATTAGCCCAAAACACATTCATTTTGCCATGTCATGATCATGCATCATATTGTGCATTGCATTGATCGTGTTTTTTTGTATTTGCCGGTAATTGTCCCCTCTCGATAGACGTGTACCGATGATGTGATCGTTGACACTGATGAAGACTCAATGTTATCTTCAGAAGTGCCAGGCAAGCAAAACCCCCTTGTTCATTCCGATACAATCCTACTCTCTCGCTCCTGCTCTCTTTTACTGCATTAGGACAACACCAATTCATCTGTTACTTGCTGCGGTAGCTGAACCCCTTTATCCTTTGCATGACCTGTCATTGCCACAGTAAATAGATGAAACCCACTAGCATGAGTAGGAGTTGTTTGAGCCCTGTTGTGCCTACTCATTCATGTTTGTTTGTCATGCCTGCTACTGCTTAGAGTTGAGTCAGGTCTGATTCATTGGGGATGAATCAGAGGCGGGTGAACATGTTCTACTGTGTGTGAGCTAAGTGTGTGAACACGATTTGGTAAAAGGTGTCGGTGAGAGGCCATGTAGGAGTACATGGTGGGTTGTCTCATTGAAGCCGTCCTCAGGAACTGAGTTCTGTGTTTGTGATCCATGATTCAGCTACTACCATACATTGGGCCCTGAAATATGACCCCGCTCGACTTCTTATTCACCCTTGTCCTCTGTCCAGGAGTTGCAAGTAGTTTCTGGTGTTTGTAGTATGCTGGAGGCCGTGGACAGCGCTGACCGTAGGGGTGGGCTGTGATGCGGTAGGCACGTGGCACGGTGTACCGGGCGCCCGTTTGGTGTCTCGGGAACCCTGTTCACATCGTTTGGGGCTGTGAGCGAAACTCCGGCCGGATCTCCTCATGGATGGAACCCGAATAGGCGATAAACCTGGACTAGAGACTTAGGTGTTTAGGTAGGTCGTGGTCTACACCCACGTCGGCTTTCGCTTGAAGTCTGCCGAGCACATGTCGTGTGCAGACGCTAAGTGGTGGAAACATGTATGAAGAAGTACACCCCTGCAGGGTTAACATCATCTATTCGAATAGCCGTGTCCGTGGAAAAGGACTTCTGGGTTGCTTATATCAGTTCATAGACAAGTGAAAGTGGATACTCTAAAATACGCAAGATAAGCGTGAGTGCTATGGATGGCGTTCTCGTAGGGAGACGGGAGCGGATCCATAGTGGTGTATTGATATGGTGAATATGTGGACTCGTGTGCGCCACCTCAAAAGAGTCGCTTGCAGTCGTAGTTTAGGATAGCCACCGAGTCAAAGCTGGCTTGCTGCAGTCAAACCCCTCCACCCCCTTGTTGATAATGATGCATATGTAGATAGATCTGATGTAAGTCTTGCTGGGTACATTTGTACTCACGTTTGCCTATTTATGTTTTTGCAGAGAGACTTCGGTCTCGCTAGTAGTTCCGCGTGGACTTCGACGTTTAGCTTGTTACCTCAGCTACGATCTTGTGCCCTCGGCAGGATCTAGTAGATAGTCAGGCTTCTCAGCCTTTTCCATTTATAGATGTCTGTACTCAGACATGATAGCTTCCGCTTGTGCTTTGATTTGTATGCTCTAATTGTTGGGTCATGATACCCCTGTTTGTAATATCTCGCTCCTTGGAGCCTAATGAATAAATACTTGAGTCGTAGAGTCATGTTGTGATGCCATGTTGTATTTGCACATATCGAGCATATTCTGTGTATGTTATTGAAATGCTTGATATGTGTGGGATCTGGCTATCTAATTGTTTATCCTTAGTAGCCTCTCTTACCGGGAAATGTCTCCTAGTGTTTCCACTGAGCCATGGTAGCTTGCTACTGCTCCGGAACACTTAGGCTGGCCGGCATGTGTCCTTCTTCGTTCCTGTGTCTGTCCCTTCGGGGAAATGTCACGCGATGAATACCGGAGTCCTGTTAGCCCGCTACAGCCCGGTTCACCGGAGTCCTGCTAGCCCAGTGCTACAGCCTGGATTCACTCGCTGATGACCGACACGTTCGATGCTGGGTCATGGATGCCTGTCCCTGTAAGTCTGTGTCACTTTGGGTTTACGACTAGCCATGTCAGCCCGGGCTCCTTATCATATGGATGCTAGCGACACTGTCATATACGTGTGCCAAAAGGCGCAAACGGTCCCGGGCAAAGGTAAGGCGACACCCGTGGGAATACCGTGCGTGAGGCCGCAAAGTGATATGAGGTGTTACCGGCTAGATCAATGTGACATCGAGTCAGGGTCCTGACAGCGTTGGTATCAGAGCTTGACTGCCTGTAGGATTACCAAGCCAAACTGGTCGAAGTCGAGTCTAGAAATTCTTTAGTTATATAAGGGAATTGATTGTGGGATGGAACGTAAGGCTCTTTTTACTCCTTATACCTCATGCCCTTCTGATCTGAGTCATCTTATCTTTCCTACGGGGTTAAGGAACTAGGTCTTCTCATCTATCTATCAGGATCACGTGTTACTAATCCGTAGATTTATAAATTGTTGGATTTAAGCTTGAGTTCAGTTCCTACTATCTTCCGTATGTTAATTGTTGATCTCGAAACCTTGATATTGTGCTTCTGAGTGGTTATGCCACCATTTTTGTGAATGTCTCAAATCTTTTCTGAGCATTTACAGCCGTTATGCTGTCCGAGTCATCCCAGGTTTCTAAGTAGTCTGATGCATTTGCAAATTCTTTCTTCCCGGTTCAATGTTCCCATGGGCCAGATTAACCACACTAATCAGTGAGTTGAGGTACCCCGTTACCTTGACATATATGTTGGAGATATTATTATGACCCTAGGTGTCTTAGGGGATCATCTAGTAATTTAGCCATGATTTGTGTTCCCAGTGTGATGATTCTGGCCATCATTCTCGAAAGCATCCCGTGATGCTACTTAGTAGTAGGTATTCTACTCCTGGGTTCTGAACCCGAGATTCACTCTACCTACTTCATGTTGATAGTAATTGCTAGTGCCTTTAGGATATTAGTAACCTTTGCGATAGTCCTTGAAGTCCGTGGTATCTTCTTCTTCCAAATACCATGAACTACTTATGGCAGATGTTTATTGGATCAAAAAAAATCACAATTAGAGTACTCTTGAGGAGTTCTCCATTCATAAATCGTGACTCTGCCAGTTCTACCTTTCTGCATGGGTTATCCGGAAGAAATATGTTGAACTTGGTTCGACATACTAATCTATGCATCCACAACTCAGAAAGTTATATGTTCCTTTGAGTTGTTCTCTTTAGTTGCATTCTGACCCTCGTCTATCAATTGATAGTCAAGAGTATGCGTGCATTCGTTCGTCGATGCCTATTACCCTTGTGGTCCGCCAAGCCATTCTATTTTAGAATGAATAGGAGAAACAAACTCCAGTACCTCATCCATATCTAGGATTGGGTCAAAGTAGTTGTATTCCGCAGATCAAATGCCAATCCAGCTTTTGGTTCTGTTCTACCTTGGAGTATTACCCCCTTTATGTCAGAATTGTCATGAGAACTGCACCAACTTTCATGAATTTTGACGTAGTAATACTTCTCACCATCATTAGTCATTCCTCGGCCATCGTGTTGATGCAACCGGAATACCGACAAATGAATTGTGATGTGTGAAATCAATACTCCCAGCAACCTCGTTGGTTTTTGAATCATCCTTCTAAGACTGATCGTGCTACCTAGTCCTTATTTCGGTGCACCCTTCGATTGATGAGTTAGGATCTTGTCAAGTCCTCACTCATTTGATCATATCGTCTTGCCCTCAAAAGTGAGATTGTTCTCAAGCTTAGTAACATACCGGTGGTTCGTGATTTTCCGAATATCTTCTTGGAAGTATTACCAGGTTGTCACCTGACTGCTATGTTGAGCTCGTGATCAAGTCGGGTTCATGTGAACCACCCTTTCTCCAAGAATCTGTGATGGTTATCCCGGAGCTAGTTGGTTAAGCTAGACAACAACTTGGAGAGTTGGAAGATAAAAGCTTGTCTGACTTAGTTCATGTTAAGGGATATCTTTCTGTGTATGTGTGTGTGTTGAAGAAAGATGATATCTTCATTAATTGGTCCTTGTGATCAGTTGTTGGACCTATTGTCTTACCCCATCTATAATTTGAGTATGGGCTATCATCCAATCAGACCAGAACCAACGATATTCGTAATGTT
This sequence comes from Triticum dicoccoides, assembly GCF_002162155.2. NCBI lineage: Eukaryota > Viridiplantae > Streptophyta > Magnoliopsida > Poales > Poaceae > Triticum > Triticum dicoccoides. The sequence goes on along the minus strand of NC_041391.1, from coordinate 393,186,990 downwards.
GTCTTACTCGTGGTTGATCCCTCGAGCATACACCATTATATCTTTTGGGTCTGACCAATGCTAACACTTGTTCTCTTAACTATGGAATTCCTTTTAAGGGGAAACCCGGAAGAATTGTTGTTGAGCCCATTGAAAACATCCTTATCTCCTCCATGATTTTGTTGAACATTAAGTTAGTGTTGGAAACTTTTGAAAGCATTTTCTTCATGCTAGCTCATGAAGTATTTGTGGATGAAGGTAGTGACTTCCTTTAACTCATGTGCATCTGATGCAAGTTGCCGCCGTGGATTCGAGAAAGTCAATGTTGTTTCTTTGGAATCATCCCAAATCAGTCATGCATACGTGCGAAAGTATTCTGTGGTTCGGAGACTTGCATCCTCCATTCCATATGTGTTCCGTAGCACCCCAAGCCACTGACTGATTTGTTCGAGAAAAGGAGTTAAGTGTTAATCCATGGTAATGCACAAGACTTCGATACCCTCGTTGATGGTTCCCCCCTCCTAAACTCGGTAGTGTTTTATTATAAGACTACTATGTGGTCATGCTTGTCTGGGACAACGTGTTCACATGTTAGTAGCAGAACCAGCTCATGTTTTGGAGCTTGCTATCGTAGTTCATCTCCCGAGAATCCCGCAACATTATCTCGTCGATTTGTGTTGCAAACTTTCATTTTTCTTTCTAGACTTGATGAGTCTGGGGTATCCTGACACCAACCAGATCTGAATCTCAAGCAGATGTGATGGTTGGAACATTTTCCAAGAATTATAATATTGGTCTCTCAATAACCGGCAAGGTGGATGTCGTGGCCAACACACCCATCCGGTAGACCTATTATTATAGTATCTTGTTTGAGGAAGTTGGCCACCTCCCCATAGGGATTTCGTAGGATTACTCCCTAGTTGCCCCTATGGATTTCTGTGTTCCGAAGTCCGACCTTTTTACTTGATGTTCTAGATATTAAACCATATCTATGGGTGGGTTACACTAGCACATCAAGGAGAACATTAGAAGCGGAGTGCTAAATGTCTCTCGGTCGATCATCCAGATTTTTATTTCCTTGGCCTCGCTAAGGTGAAATCTGAGAAGGTGTTATCTTCCTTTGCATCTGCATCATCCATCATTAGCCATCATGGTAGCAAGTTGTGTTGCCAGGATCCTTGACACGGATGTTGGTAAAACCTTGATGAATGTGGAAATGCTCAAGTTCTTGAGAGCACGCTCAAGCGCTAGGTGTTATTATCGACGCTAACTGGGATTCCTCTCAGTTTCCTCGGCAATGCTATGACCTTTTCAACCAGTGAATTAACTCTCTAGTGTTGGGTTCTTCCCCAGTTACCAGAATCATTCCCAGCATTTGCATTTTGTTCCCAGCTTGCACCGCCAATGTGCCATTCTACCATGGGTCTCTTCCATTTCCGGTGATAAGCAAATTCATCCATTACGTTGTCTTCAACAAGGTAGTCCACATCATCCAAGTCCGAGTATGCCATTCTACCGACCCCCTCCAAACGATCGTTGTGAATTGCCTTAGGCTGGTATGAAGAGTTTTCAATGATCTCTGAATCAAAGGTAATCCTTTTTGCCACTTAAGGAAATAATCTACGAATCACCCTCCTCCAGGATGTTTCGTCGTGGTTTCATGGCAACTAAACTCCTCGCTACGTGGACAATATTTTACCACCTTCTTAAATGTGGAATTGTTGTCTACCTAGTGAACCTTCGTCATCCGTTTCTTTCCACCCCTCTTGATGTGCATCTCGTGTCTCAACTCGAGAGATGGTCCTATGTCTCATTCCGTGAGTTGTTCGATCATCGAGGAGATCGACCCTTCTAGAGTCTCCTTCTTCCCTCCATGTCATGTTGGCAGGATTTCTCAGAGCAAGACATCAAGGCAAAGATGGTGATCGAATCAACGTTTCTATGAAGTGCACCCTGGATCGTGAAGATTATACTAGTTACGTTTCCCCTTCACCTTACCCTACGCTTGAATCTCGAGACGAGATTCTTGTTTAGTGGGGGTGAGTTGTCACATCCCTAGCTTCAGGCATTGCTCTAGGTTAGCTTCATGTGTGCATCATGTCTATATTTTTGAAACTTGAATTGGGGAATATTGGAAGCCTCAAAACCCTAAATAAAAGAGGGGCAAAAACCCTAGAAATCTCATTCATTGCTCCAAAATGCTCCTCTTAAATGTTTGATAATTTTTGGTAAGGGTTCTGGTCCCAACCAAAATATTGAACATTTTTAAGGAGTTATTTTTGGGACTTTGAATTTAATTCATTAGTTATTTGAATTTGAATTATATTCATATAATTAGAATATAATTTCAAATATCCCTGAAATATTTTATAAGCTTTTGGAAAAGTCCATCTAGCAATATAAAATATTCAGTGGAGTTTTTGGCATTGTTTGAATTATTTTTAAAATTCAAAACAGTGGCAAAATAATTTAAATAAAACAAAAACAGAAGAAAAATATAAAACAGAATGTAAATAAAAGCAGAGAGAGAGTTTTACCTCAGCTTACCTCGCAGCCCACCTGGCCCAACTCCAGTGGCCCAGGCGGCCCAGCCCACCTCCTCCCCCTTGTCCTCTTCCTCCTCTGCCAGGAGGACGAACAGAGGCGAGGCGTGGCGCGCGCCGACGCTGCCTCGGCCACCTCCTGCTTCCCCCTGGCCACCTCCTGCTTCCTCTCGTCGCCCTGGACCCCGTCCGCGATGCCACGCACCCCCCCAGGCCTCTCACTCTCTCCCCGAGCTCCTCTCCTCCTCTGGCTCTCTCGCGCGCAGCCACCGAACACACCCGCCGCCGCCGACGAGCTTCCCCGTGGCCACCGGCCACCCCTAGCCTCGCCGATGCGCCCAGGAGCTCCCCCTCGACCCCTCCTTCCTCCCCACCGACCCACGGCCCTACGGACGCGCCACAACGCCGCCGGCATCGCCGCTTCCATCGCCGGCCGCAGAGGATCTTCACCGTCAATTCGCCACCATCGTCGCTTCCCCGAGCTCGCTGACCCTCCCTGCACGATCCCCGTGAGTCCCTGCTTCGTTTCCCCCTAACCCCAAGCCCAATTACGAGCTCTAGCCGCCCCCTCTACCGGAGCCGAGACGCTCCGCCGCACGGACTCGTCGCCGGCGAAGCCCCGGTGACCAAATGGCCCCGCGCGTGCGTCCGTTGCACTCGCAACGACCCGTGGAGCAACGCTAGCGTGGCAGCTAGCTTGTTTGCAAGCTGCAGCGCTAACCCCGCACCCACCCGAGCTCCGGCCGCCGCCTCGGGCTCCATTCCGGTGAACCCCGGCCACCCCCGCACCTCCCGTTGGCCCCCCTAGATGCGCACGGGCACGGGCTACCTTCTGGTGCCCTTCGCACGTCCAGCCGCCGCCCGTAGCGCAACCCCGGTGAACTTCCGCCGTGTTTCGGGTCGCCGCCGGCCGAACTCCGGTGGCCAGTGACGTGGCGCTGTCATTAGCCACTAATGACGCGCTAACCAACCCCGTAGGCCACTGACAGCGGGCCCCACCCCTGGTCAAACCCCAGTCAGCGCTGGGTTTGACCGGGATTAGCTCCTGTGTCACTGACGTGTGGCCCCCACACGTCAGGTTTGACCGAGCCAGCCCAGTTGACCCTGCTGACGTCACTGTGACGTGGGGCTGACGCAATAAGTATTTTCTGGATTTAATATTATTCAGGAAATTTCAGAAAATAGCTAAAACTTCAATAAATCATAGAAAATTAACCGTAACTCCAAATTAAATAATTTATATATGAAAAATTATCAGAAAAATTCAAGGAATCCATATGTACCATTTTCATGCACGTTAGAACAACTTATAGCTGCTGTTTAGCACAAATCATATAAAGGGCATTTAAATATCCACATATGGAGTTTGAATTTGAATCTTGGATTCAAACCAACTCCATTTAATCTGGTTTTAGTTGCATTAGCCCAACACACATTCATTTTGCCATGTCATGATCATGCATAATATTGTGCATTGCATTGATTGTGTTCCCTTCTCTGTTGCCGGTATTTGTCCCCTCTCGATAGACGTGATACCGATGATGTGATCGTTGACACTGATGAAGACTCAATGTTATCTTCAGAAGTGCCAGGCAAGCAACACCCCTTTGTTCATTCCGATACAATCCTACTCTCTCGCTCCTGCTCTCTTTTAATGCATTAGGACAACACCGATTCATCTGTTACTTGCTGCGGTAGCTGAACCCCCTTTATCCTTTGCATGACCTGTCATTGCCACAGTAAATAGATGAAACCCACTAGCATGAGTAGGAGTTGTTTGAGCCCTGATGTGCCTACTCATTCATGTTTGTTTGTCATGCCTGCTACTGCTTAGAGTTGAGTCAGGTCTGATTCATCGGGGATGAATCAGAGGTGTGTGAACATGTCCTACTGTGTGTGAGCTAAGTGTGTGAACACGATTTGTTAAAGGTAGCGGTGAGAGGCCATGTAGGAGTACATGGTGGGTTGTCTCATTGCAGCCGTCCTCAGGAACTGAGTTCTGTGTTTGTGATCCATGATTCAGCTACTACCACGCATTGGGCCCGAAACCAATGGACCCTCTCGGCTTCTTGATCACCCTTGTCCTCTGTCCAGGAGTTGCAAGTAGTTTCTGGTGTTTGTAGTATGCTGGAGGCCGTGGGCAGCGCTGACCGTAGGGGTGGGCTGTGATGCGGTAGGCACGTGGCACGGTGTACCGGGCGCCCGTTTGGTGTCTCGGGAACCCTGTTCACATCGTTTGGGGCTGTGAGCGAAACTCCGGCCAGATCTCCTCATGGATGGAACCCGAATAGGCGATAAACCTGGACTAGAGACTTAGGTGATTAGGTAGGTCGTGGCCGACACCCACGTTGGGCTTCCGCTTGAAGGTTGCCGAGTACATGTCGTGTAAACAGCGGTAAGTGGTGAGAGCGTGTGTGAAGAAGTACACCCCTGCAGGGTTAACCTAATCTATTCGAATAGCCGTGTCCGCGGAAAAGGACTTCTGGGTTGCTTATATCAGTTCATAGACAAGTGAAAGTGGATACTCTAAAATACGCAAGATAAGCGTGAGTGCTATGGATGGCGTTCTCGTAGGGAGACGGGAGCGGATCCATAGTGGTGTATTGATATGGTGAATATGTGGACTCGTGTGCGCCACCTCAAAAAAGTTACTCGCAGTCGTAGTTCAGGATAGCCACCGAGTCAAAGCTGGCTTGCTGCAGTTAAACCCCACCATCCCCTTTGTTGATAATGATGCATACGTAGATAGTTCTGATGTAAGTCTTGCTGGGTACATTTGTACTCACGTTTGCCTATTTTATGTTTTTGCAGAGAGACTTCAGTCTCACTAGTATTTCCGCGTGGTCTTCGACGTTTAGCTTGTTACCTCAGCTACGATCTTGTGCCTCGGCAGGATTTGGTAGATAGTCAGGCTTCTCAGCCTTTTTCATTTATAGATGTCTGTACTCAGACATGATAGCTTCCGCTTGTGCTTGATTTGTATGCTCTGAATGTTGGGTCATGAGACCCATGTTTGTAATATCTCGCTCCTCGGAGCCTATTGAATAGATTACTTGAGTCATAGAGTCATGTTGTGATGCCATGTTGTCATAGAGTCATAGTGCCTTAAGCTGGTATAAAGAGTTTCAATGATCTCTGAATCAAAGGTAATTCTTTTGCCACTTAAGGGGAGATATTTACGAGTCACGGTTCCGAAGGTGTCTCGTTGTGGTATCATGGCAACTCAACTCCTCGCTACGTTGACAACCGTTCACCACCCTCTTAGGTGTGGAATTGTTGTCTACCTAGTGAACCCTTGTCATCTGCTTCACTCCATTCCTATGGGTGCGTGCTTCGTCTCTCAGCTCGAGAGATGTTGCTATGTCTCATTCTGTGAGTTAATCCTGAGTTGTTCGACCTTCAAGAAGATCGATCCTTCTAGAGTCTCCTTCTCCTCTCATTGTCATAATAACTGGAGTTCTCAGAACAAGACATCAAGACAATGATGGTGAATGAATCAACGTTCAACTGAAGTGCACCCTGGATCGTGAAGATTGTACTAGTTTGCGTTTCCCCTTCATCCTACCCTACGCTTGAATCTCGAGACGAGATTCTTGTTTAGTGGGGGTGAGTTGTCACATCCCTAGCTTCTGGCATTGCTCTAGGCTAGCTTCATGTGTGCATCATGTCTATATTTTTGAAACTTGAATTGAGGAATATTGGAAGCCTCAAAACCCTAAATAAAAGAGGGGCAAAAACCCTAGAAATCTCATTCATTGCTCCAAAAGGCTCTTCTTAAATGTTTGATAATTTTTGGTAAGGGTTCTGGTCCCAACCAAAATATTGAACATTTTTAAGGATTTATTTTTGGGACTTTGGATTTAATTCATTAGCTATTTGAATTTGAATTATATTCATATAATTAGAATATAATTTCAAATACCCCCTGAAATATTTTATAAGCTTTTGGAAAAGTCCATCTAGCAATATAAAATATTCAGAGGAGCTTTGGCATTGTTTGAATTATTATTTTAATTCAAAACAGTGGCAAAAGAATTAAAAAAAAAGAAAACAGAACTGAAATAGAAATAAAAGAGAGAGAGAGAGAAGGAAGTACCTGGGCCACTTACCTGTAGCCGGCCCAGCTCCCCCCCCCCACCTGGCCGGCCCAGCCCACCTCCTCCCCCTTGTTCATTCCGATACAATCCTACTCTCTCGCTCCTGCTCTCTTTTACTGCATTAGGACAACAACGATTCATCTGTTACCTGCTGCGGTAGCTGAACCCCTTTATCCTTTGCATGACCTGTCATTCCACAGTAAATAGATGAAACCCACTAGTATGAGTAGGAATTGTTTGAGCCCTGTTGTGCCTACTCATTCATGCTTGTTTGTCATGCCTGCTACTGCTTAGAGTTGAGTCAGGTCTGATTCATCGGGGATGAATCAGAGGCGTGTGAACATGTCCTACTATGTGTGAGCTAAGTGTGTGAACACGATTTGGTAAAGGTAGCGGTGAGAGGCCATGTAGGAGTACATGGTGGGTTGTCTCATTGCAGCCGTCCTCAGGAACTGAGTTCTGTGTTTGTGATCCATGATTCAGCTACTACCACGCATTGGGCCCGAAACCAATGGACCCTCTCGGCTTCTTAATCACCCTTGTCCTCTGTCCAGGAGTTGCAAGTAGTTTCTGGTGTTTGTAGTATGCTGGAGGCCGTGCGCAGTGCTGACCGTAGGGGTGGGCTGTGATGCGGTAGGCACGTGGCACGGTGTACCGGGCGCCCGTTTGGTGTCTCGGGAACCCTGTTCACATCGTTTGGGGCTGTGAGCGAAACTCCGGCCGGATCTCCTCATGGATGGAACCCGAATAGGCGATAAACCTGGACTAGAGACTCGAGTGTTTAGGCAGGCCGTGGCCGACACCCATGTTGGGCTTCCGCTTGAAGGTTGCCGAGTACATGTCGTGTAAACGGCGGTAAGTGGTGAGAGCGTGTGTGAAGAAGTACACCCCTGCAGGGTTAACATCATCTATTCGAATAGCCGTGTCCGCGGAAAAGGACTTCTGGGTTGCTTATATCAGTTCATAGACAAGTGAAAGTGGATACTTTAAAATGCGCAAGATAAGCGTGAGTGCTATGGATGTCGTTCTCGTAGGGAGACGGGAGCGGATCCATAGTGGTGTATTGATATGGTGAATATGTGGACTCGTGTGCGCCACCTCAAAAGATTCGCTTGCAGTCGTAGTTTAGGATAGCCACCGAGTCAAAGCTGGCTTGCTGCAGTCAAACCCCTCCACCCCCTTGTTGATAATGATGCATATGTAGATAGATCTGATGTAAGTCTTGCTGGGTACATTTGTACTCACGTTTGCCTATTTATGTTTTTGCAGAGAGACTTCGGTCTCGCTAGTAGTTCCGCGTGGACTTCGACGTTTAGCTTGTTACCTCAGCTACGATCTTGTGCCCTCGGCAGGATCTAGTAGATAGTCAGGCTTCTCAGCCTTTTCCATTTATAGATGTCTGTACTCAGACATGATAGCTTCCGCTTGTGCTTTGATTTGTATGCTCTGATTGTTGGGTCATGATACCCCTGTTTGTAATATCTCGCTCCTCGGAGCCTAATGAATAAATACTTGAGTCGTAGAGTCATGTTGTGATGCCATGTTGTATTTGCACATATCGAGCATATTGTGTGTATGTTATTGAAATGCTTGATATGTGTGGGATCTGGCTATCTAATTGTTTATCCTGAGTAGCCTCTCTTACCGGGAAATGTCTCCTAGTGTTTCCACTGAGCCATGGTAGCTTGCTACTGCTCCGGAACACTTAGGCTGGCCGGCATGTGTCCTTCTTCGTTCCTGTGTCTGTCCCTTCGGGCAAATGTCACGCGATGAATACCGGAGTCCTGTTAGCCCGCTACAGCCCGGTTCACCGGAGTCCTGCTAGCCCAGTGCTATAGCCTGGATTCACTCGCTGATGACCGACACGTTCGATGCTGGGTCATGGATGCCTGTCCCTGTAAGTCTGTGTCACTTTGGGTTTACGACTAGCCATGTCAGCCCGGGCTCCTTATCATATGGATGCTAGCGACACTGTCATATACGTGTGCCAAAAGGCGCAAACGGTCACGGGCAAAGGTAAGGCGACACCCGTGGGAATACCGTGCGTGAGGCCGCAAAGTGATATGAGGTGTTACCGGCTAGATCAATGTGACATCGAGTCAGGGTCCTGACAATTTGTACTTGTTTGTCCCACGCTATTTTGAAAAAGAACTTGCCGTATACTTGTACACGTATTTAGACACACCGAAGATGAACCCTCAATGCCCTTTCATGAGCAAAGTTTTCAGCAAAGCCTCTTGCCGGCCTTTAACGTAGCTACTATCAGATCTCGTTTAGTGAGCTCGAAAATGGGTTAGGAATGCGAAGAAAGCCTGGTCCCTTACCAATATCTCCAAACGCAGCTACAACCAACCTTGTTGAGTGGACTCGAATCAAGGACAGGAGCGCGAATGGTAGATGTGGTCAGGTTTCCTCATGTGCAGGTTTCTCATACACAAGTATTACATGGAGTGATGAGGAGTTACAGACAAAGTAAACTTATCTCTCTTGCTGTGCTTCTTATCGTTTTAGATAAGAAAGGGTCGCCAGGGATTAAATGCACGGGCTGGCTTGCTTCTATCCTCCTCTCGGGGAAATTTCTCCTGAGGAACCCTTCTGTATTTACCAGAAGAGAGAGAAAAGGAGGATAGCACAAGGCCCTTTACAGAATGTCAATCATCTTATCTGAAAACTAGTGTAATCACATTAAGATCATACTTAAGCAAACAAGAAATCATGCATGCAAGTTTTGTGAAAACATTTTATTTTATTCAGCTATGCATAGGGCCTGCGCCTACCTTTGTACAAAGGTTACAAGTCTCGGAGACTATGCTCGTACAAAACAAGATGTCGGGGCAAGGCCCGGCAACCGCGCCTTACAGGTAGAACTTGCGAAGATGCTCAATATTCCATGTGTTCTGCATTGGGATGCCATCCTTGGTCTCCAGACAGACTGCGCCAATTCTGGTGACACGTACTACCCTGTAAGAGCCTTCCCACTTCGGCGTGAACTTGTTTGCACCCTTGGAAGACTGAACACGCCTAAGGACAAGGTCACGTTCCTCAAGGCTCTAGGCGTGAACCCTGCGGTGTTGATAGTGGCATAGGGCTTCCTAGTAACATGCAGCACGCATAGCTGCCCGGAGACGATCCTCCTTGAGGTGAATGATACTGTCATACCGCAGGTGCTCTTGTTCTACTTCATCGTAGGCAAGTACTCGAGGTGACCCATATGTGAGTTCCGTGGGGAGCACTGCTTCTGCACCATATATTAGGGAGAAGGGGGTCTGGCAAGTAGCTTGATTTGGTGTAGTTCTGATTGACCAAAGAACCACCGGCAGCTCATCAAGCCAGCGCCTGCCGCATTTTCACAACTTGTCAAAGGTTCTTGTCTTGAGCGCACGCAACACTTCAGCGTTCATCCTTTCAGCCTATCCGTTGCTCCTTGGATGGGCGATGGAGGCGAAAGAGACCTTGCTCCCAAGGCTCTAAATGTACTACTTGAAGGTGCGGCTCATGAATTGAGTGCCATTGTCGGTGATCACCCTATTGGGTGCTCCAAAACGACACACCAATCCTTTAAAGAACTTGACAGCTGATTGTGCAATCACCTTCCTCACTAGGTCTACCACGGGCCACTTTGTAAACTTGTCGATTGCTATGTACAAGAATTCAAAGGCCCGGGCAGCACAGGGAAAGGGGCCCAATATGTCGACCCCCTAGACCGCGAAAGGCCAGGATAAAGGGATTGTTTGAAGGGCCTGAGCAGGTTGATGGATGTTCTTGGAATGGAACTGACATGCTCCACTTAGTGGCGAGCTTAGTTGCATCCCGGAGGGCGGTGGACTAGTAGAATCCTTGCAGGAAAGCTTTCCCGTCAAATGCTCTTGATCCTAGGTGCGAGCCACACATCCCTCCGTGTATCTCTGCCAATGGCGCTAGTCCATCTTCCTGGCTAATACATTTCAATTTCACACCATTTGGTCTCTTTCTGTACAGAGTGTTGTCCACAAACTGATACATACTTGATTGGCGGGTCACCTTTTCATATTCCTCTGAGTCATCGGGAAGTTCTCCTGTTTGCAGGAATTGGACTATGTGTCGTGTCCATGTCGGAGTCTGTGGCTCGACGACCAGGTCTAAAGGCATTTCCTCTGCAGTGGGAGCGCTAACATCAACAGCGAGAACTTGGGGTTCTGCTGGAGGATGCAGCTCACTAGCCAACATAAGGTTCCCCCTGACAGCCTTCTCACTAGTGGTTCCAGAGAGTTCTGTCGGGAAATGTCTGTCGGTGCTCACCTGGATGGTTGAGTCAGGTGGAGCACAAAAGTTCTTGGTTCCACAGGGAGCTTCTGAGCGGCGCACTTGGACAGGTGATCCGCGACGCCGTTCACTGCATGGGGTATGTGTTCCGTTTGCAACCTATCAAAGTACCCTTCCAACTTTCTCACTTCTTCCACATATGCCTCCATCAGCGGGCTTTGGTAATCCTTATTCACTCGTTTCACAATGAGCTGAGAGTCACCATGAATGATTAGCTTCTTTATCCCCAATTCTATTAAAATCCTGAGGACAGCAAGGAGCCCCTCTTACTCTGTCGTGTTATTAGTAGCATCCTCCCTAGGGAAGTACATCCGGATGACATACTTGACGTGCTCTCCGGTGGGTGCGACAAGTAGCACCCCAACCCTGGCGCCTTGCAGCGAGAAAGCACCATCAAAGTACATGATCCACTCCTTGGGGGCCTCCCTACCGGGGAGGGTTGTTTCCGGCACCTCCTCGTCAAGCGTTGGTGTCCATTCTGTGATGAATTCTGCCAGTGCTCTGCTTTGGATAGTTGTAGTGCTTTCAAACTTCAAAGTGAAACTTGACAGTTCCATTGCCCATTCCACTATCCTACCAGTAGCCTCGGTATTCCTCAGAATACGCTGCAATGGGAGGCGGGTGACAACTGTGATATCATGATCTTGGAAGTAATGGCGCAGTTTCCTCGAGGCCCTGAGGAGGCCCAAGATCAAATTTTGCATCCCAGGGTACCTGGACCTAGCCCCCTGCAGGAGGCAGCTGACAAAGTAAACTGGTCACGTGTAGGATCAAAAGTAGGTCTAGAGGGGGGTGATTAGACTACTTGACCAAATAAAAATCTAAACGTTTCCCAATTTTAGTTGTTGGCAGATTTTAGCAACTAGTACAAGTCAAGCAATCAACCTACACATGCAATTCTAAGAGTGTAGTAGTGGAAAGTAAAACATTGCATACGAAGGTAAAGGGAAGGGTTTGGAGAAGGCAAATGCAGTGTAGACACAGAGATTTTTTGTGTGGTTCCGATAGGTGGTGGTATCGTACATCCACGTTGATGAAGACTTCAACCCACGAAGGGTAACGGTTGCGCGAGTCCACGGAAGGCTCCACCCACGAAGGGTCCACGAAGAAGCAACCTTGTCTATCCCACCATGGCCATTGCCCACGAAGGACTTGCCTCACTAGGGTAGATCTTCACGAACTAGGTGATCTCCTTGCCCTTAAAAACTTCTTGGTTCAACTCCACAATCTTGTCGGATGCTCCCAAGCAACACCTAACAAATCAAGGAGACACCACTCTCCAAAAGGTAATAAGTGTTGATGATGAACTCCTTGCTCTTGTGCTTCAAATATAGTCTCCCGAACACTCAACTCTCTCTCACACAAATTTGGCTATGGTGGAAAGATGATTTGAGTGGAAAGCAACTTGGGGAAGGCTAGAGATCAAGATTCTTGTGGTAGGATTGGAATATGTTGGGTCTCAACACATGAGTAGGTGGTTCTCTCTCAGAAAATGAGTTGTGGAAGTGTAGGGACATTCTGATGGCTCTCACAAATGGAGATGGGGGTGGAGGGGTACATATACCCTCCACACAAAATCCAACTGTTATACACATTGACCCAACTCGGTTAGACCGAATAGAAGAACTCCTTGAGACTGATTCAGTTCAAAATATGAACGTTAGGAATCTCGGTGGGACCGACTAAAAAAACTTGGTGGGACCGATCTGCTAGGGCTAGGGAAAAACCTCATCTCGGTGAAGCCGGTTGCTTGAACTCGGTGAGAACGATTTCAGCAAAGAGCAAACAGAGAGTTGGTCAAGTAAACTCGATGGAACCGATTGCTTATTTCGGTGAGACCGAAATGTTACAAAGGGAAACAGAGAGTTTGGAGGGCGATCTCAGTGAGACCGACATCCGTATCGGTGTGACTGAACTGTTAAGGTTTCTGGCAGTGGCTATGTCAACTGAACTCGGTGGCGCCGGATAGGATATTTCGGTGGGGCTGAGTTTGACTCTGAGTTTTGGACATATGTGGAAACGAGAAAGTGGTTGAGGGTTTGGAGCAATATCACTAAGCACTTTGAGCAAGTAGACCATTAAGAAACACCTCATCCCCTTTTAATAGTATTGGCTTTCCTATAAACTCAATGTGATCTAGGATCACTAAAATATAAATGAAGAGTCTTGAGCCTTTTCCAATCTTTGTCCTTAGCATTTTGAAGGGTCAACATCTCTAGTCCATGCCATGTCATTCATTGAACTTTTTGAAATATTAAACTTGAATGGATATTAGTTCAATGACCTATATGTTGTTAAGAATCACCAAAACCATTCGGGGATTAGTTTCACTTTCATCACTGCACCATTTTCTTCTTTGCTAACGCCTTCTGATTATCAACATCTGCTTGTGTCCCTCCTTCCTTGTCAATGACAGGTCCTGCCGGGGATAGGTTTGGCTCATCACTGGGCGACTCTATCGCTTCCGCTTCTTCGCTACCCGCTTCCCTTTGTGCCACCAACGTAGCACTAACCAGTTGATTCACTGCTCCTAAGTATAGAAGTGGCCGCTCTTGTTGGTGTAGAGGAAAGGTAGGTTTTCAAATCCTGCTGTAACGCCCCGGATGTAACTTTCCATATTTGAAACTCCAACTCTTGCCATTTCCGGCTATGTGATATATTATTTTCTTCATGGTTGGGTTTTTGTTTTTCGTTTTGCATTTTGTTCATGTCTTGCATTTGATCTCATAGCATCATGCGCATTGCATCTGCATGTTTTCATAAAACTCGCACCTGTTCGAAGTTGCCGCGTTCCCCCTTGCTTTCGTTGGCCGTTCCAAGACCAATCGGGTTTTTGCTTCCCTCTTAACCGTGACCACCTAACCTCTCTTGCCAGCTCGCAGCCCCCTCATGTGCGTGTCCGAACTTACCCGAACCCGAACCGGTCTGTCGTTACCGATGGATCCGGATCATCCCAAAACATCTACAAAACATCTCCGTTTTCGTATTTGGACTCCCTACCTATTTATTTCTTGGCCGCCCGATCGCGATCGGAGGATCCAAATCATCCCCTTTCGTATATATATAGTCCATCCCTATTGACTTGAGACCAAACCCTATTTTCTAGGGATCCTCCCCTGTCCAGCCACCGCCACCATCTCCAATCCCCCTCAGGATCCACCAGCGCCCAATCCCCTCGCAGCCTCCACCTTTCTCCTCGTTTTTCCCTCCTGTCCAACCACCATCACGGCCCAAATCCTGCAGGAGCCCGAGCTCCTCTGCCCGTCGCCCCTCTCCTGCAGCCGCCCAAGCACCGGCCAGCTCGCTGGAGCACACCACCAGCACCGCCAAACTCGTATGACCCAAGCAACACCCCCATGGTGAAGCTCCGCTCCTCCCCCATCTCTCTCTCCGGTCTCTCATCTCTCTCGTTCTTTGTTTGTTAGGGAATGTTGGAGCAGCCATGGCGCCCGAGCGCCTCTAGCTCGTCAGCCCCGCCGGTGGAATTTGTCTAGTGCCCGAGCCTCCTCCCATTGCAGCCAGCTTGGCCGCCGACTGAAGCCCCAGGTCACGGTGTGCTCTTGCTTCTCCCTTCTCTTTTCTATTTCCCCCTCTTCCTCCCTGGCTCTTTCTCACGCTGCTCTATCTATCTCTTGTCTTCACAGCACCGTCAGGAACGCCATGGAGCATCGCTGCCGTCCTAAACTTGCCGGAGCTTGCCTCCGTTCTGTTCCCGACCCCATCTTTTCCGGATCCGCCCATCCCTGTCTCCTACAGCTCTTCTCTTTGCCGGCCTCCGCCAAGCCCTCATCGCCGGGAGACGCCAGCGCCAAGTCCTGCTCCCTGCGTCCTCTGCATCGCAGCCGCGGCGAGGCCTCTGCTTCTTCTGCGTTGACTGCGCCTCCCCCACCTGCCCGTTCGATCCAGTTGCATCGCGCGCGTGGCCTCTTCGCCTTGGGTCGCTTCTGCTGTACCGCGCCAAGGCCCAGCCGCACCAGATCCGCCCGCCCAAGCCTGCCTCCTCCACCGACTGGGCCAAAGCCCATGGGTGAGCTGCCCCCAGCGCCTGCCCTATTCCAGATTCAGCCCGTGTATGTTTTTTTTCCCTTACTACGAATTTGCTATTTATCCAGTGAATTAACAGATTTGCAGAAACCCCCTTGCACTTCATGCATATAATAACTCATGATCTGTGCATCATATGTAAAAACTTTATATATGTAAAATGCTTAGTTTTTCATCTACTTTCTTAATATGCTGCTTTCATCTATGTTTGAAATGTTTAAAATGTTGTTTGATTAAATTTGCTCAAATGCCATGTTAAAATGATTTATTTCATAACTAAATAACTGTAGCTCCAATTTTAATAAACTTTATATGTAAATGGGGTGGAAAAATGCCTAATTTAACATGGTGCACTTTATTTTGCTGTTTAACAACATTAAAATTGTGTTTAGGGCAGATCAGTACCAAATCTAAAATATGGACATGAGGATTTTTCGGAATTGTTGTTTCTTGTTCCGGCCTCATTTAAACTTGCCTAAATAGTTAGTTTATTTATGCTTCACCTCTTGCCATGTTTAACAACATTTAATATTGTTGGGTACATAAACGAGAGAGAACTAAATAATTACATGTGGTGTTTTGTCAATATGCAACTCATTGCATATTGAGCTCCACTTAACTTGTAGTATTGTTTGTTGTACTTTGCCATGGCATGCCTCATTAAACCGGTCATGCATCATACTTGTTTGTGCATCAAGCCATGTTCATGCTTGTGCATTTACCATGTTGTTTGTTTGTTTGTTTCCGGTGTTGCTTCTTAGTTCCGGTAATGTTGCGATTGTGAGGATTCATTCGACTACTCCCGTTCGTCTTCTTCATGGATTCGTTCTTCTTCCTAGCGGGACCTCAGGCAAGATGACCGCTACCCTGGATCTCACTACTATCATTGCTATGCTAGCTGCTTCGTTCTATCGCTATGCTGCGCTACCCATCATTTGCTCTTCAAGCCTCCCAAATTGCCATGTCAGCGTCTAACCTTTTCACCCTTCCTAGCAAACCGTTGCTTGGGTATGTTACCGCTTTCCTCAGCCCCTCTTATAGCGTTGTTAGTTGCAGGTGAAGTTGAAGATTGATCCATGGTGGACAAGATTGTGTTGGGATAACACAATATCTCTTATTTAATTAATGCATCTATATACTTGGTAAAGGGTGGAAGACTCGACCTTCTGCCTGGTGTTTTGTTCCACTCTTGCCGCCCTAGTTTCCGTCATACCGGTGTTATGTTCTCGGATTTTGCATTCCTTACGCGGTTGGGTGATTTATGGGACCCCTTGACAGTTCACTTTGAATAAAACTCCTCCAGCAAGGCCCAACCTTGGTTTTACCATTTGCCTCACCTAGCCCTTTTTCCCTTGTGTTTCCGGAGCCCGAGGGTCATCTTTATTTACCCCCTCCCCCCCCCCCCCGGGGCCAGTGCTCCTCCGAGTGTTGGTCCAAACTAGAGCATCATGCGGGACCGTCCCTTGGCTACTTGGGTTATTTTAGTACCTGTACGCTTCGCTTATCCGGTGTGCCCTGAGAACGAGATATGTGCAGCTCCTATCGGGATTTGTCGGCACATTGGGCGGCTTTGCTGGTCTTGTTTTACCATTGTCGAAATGTCTTGTAAACCAGGATTCCGAGACTGATCGGGTCTTCCTGGGAGAAGGAATATCCTTTGTTGACCGTGAGAGCTTGTGATGGGCTAAGTTGGGACACCCCTACAGGGTATAAACTTTCAAAAGTCGTGCCTGCGGTTATGTGGCAGATGGGAATTTGTTAATGTCCGGTTGTAGATAACTTGACACCAGATCCGAATTAAAATGCATCAACCGTGTGTGTAGCCGTGATGGTCTCTTCTCGGCGGAGTCCGAGAAGTGAACACGGTTTTGGGTTATGTTTGACGTAAGTAGGAGTTCAGGATCACCTCTTGATCATTGCTAGCTTCACGATCGTTCCGTTTGTTCTCCTCTCGCTCTTATTTGAGTATGTTAGCCACCATATCATGCTTAGTCGCTGCTGCAACCTCACAACTTTACCCCTTCCTTTCCCATTAAGCTTTGCTAGTCTTGATACCCATGGTAATGGGATTGCTGAGTCCTCGTGGCTCACAGATTACTACAACAACAGTTGCAGGTACAGGTTATGTGATGATCATGACACGAGAGCGATGTTTGCTTGTTTTTTGTAGTTCTTCTTCTTCTTATTCTTCGATCAGGGGATAGGTTCCAGGTCGGCAGCCTGGGCTAGCAGGGTGGATGTCGTTTGAGTTTCTGTTTGTGTTTCATCCGTAGTCAGATGTTGCTCTTATGTAAGATGATGTTGTATTCGTGTGGCATTGTATGCCTTTTGTATGTATCCCCATCTATTATGTAATGTTGATGTAATGATATCCACCTTGCAAAAGCGTCTTCAAGACGCGCTTCTATCCTTGGTGGGACCTTCGAGTTCCTTTAGGATAGGGTCGCATCTTGGGCGTGACAAGTTGTTATCAGAGCCTCGACCGACCATAGGAGCCCCCTTCATTGATCGTGTAGTTTGGCCGTTGTTGAGTCTAGAAGAAAACTGTTTTCGGAATCTAGTTATATCGGAGAGTAGGAATTCTTTTTACTCCTCTGCCCCTTCGTCGCTCTGGTAAGGAATCTTGACGTACGTGTTTTGAATTTCTCCTCTTCCCCTTCAAAATTTTCTTTAGTATCATGCGGTTAGTTTTCGTTCATTGTCCATCCTCTTTTCAATCCAGCGCACCTCTCTTCAAGTGGGTTCGGTCCTCGTCATCTTTTGCAAGATCAATCCTCAGTTCTTTTCAATCGACGTTGTTTCCCTGTTCGAAGTTGTCCTTGTTTTTTTTTTCACCCGCCCACCCTTCTTCTTCTCGGAACCGGAGTCCGTAATCGAGTATCTATCCTGCTCGTGCGAAGTCTTTGCTTTCTTTCCTCAATGATGTCAATCGGTGTTTTCTCTTCAAGTTATTCATCAGTTTTTCCCCCTCCAAGTTGTCTTTGTTTTCCCGCCCTCCCATCCTCTTCTTCCCGGAGCCTAAGCCTCTTTCGAGCATCAATTTCATTCGTGCAGAGCCTCTTCAGTCTTCCCTCAATTGTTTCAACCGGTGAATTCTCGTCTCGTTCGTCATTCTTCATCTCTTTTTCTTTTCCGGTGGATTCAATTCTAATTTTTGGTGTTGATTATATTCTTTCCCTCGGCTTGAGTGGTTTCCCTGCTCGTTCGCCTCTCGCCAGCTTATCCTTTCGGAGTGTTCAAGACATCTCAGGAGATTCGTCTGTGTTCCAATTAATTCGAGGTTGTCACCTCATACAAATATTTCATTTGTTCCGGTGCATCATCTATCTGTTCAACATCCCTTTCCAACGGTGTTTTCTTTTAGTGGGCCCTAACCCACAGGTCTTTTCCCAGGATCTTACCTGACTCTTCTAATTATTCCGGAGCCATTCCTAATTCTTTTCGAAGTTTGACGTAAGAATGAATTTGATCAGTCAGATCTTTTCCAAGATCAATTTTGAATCATTTTCATTGTTGCCTCAACCTCTCCCCTTTTCGTTCCCCCGGAGTGCCTTAACAATTTTGGTGGTGTTTCCCATCGTCATTTGAATACCGAAGAAGAGTTTTTCCTCTAAATCTTGCCCGTTCTCCTGAAGATTCGTGGTTCTAGCTTCATGTTGTCCTCTCGAATTATTCCATTTGTCAGATATTCTTCTCTTACCCATCCGGTGTATGTCAGAAGTTGTTTTTCCATTTCTTTTCACCGGAGGCCATCGTTCCAAAAGAATTTTTCGTCCTCACATTTTAGCTACCTTTATCCAATTATCCCGACGCTTCGGTCAAGTGTTCTTTAATCAGATCATTATCTCTTCGTTCTTTTGCATCTAAATCCCCTCGAGCATATTTGTTCTTCTAATTCTTCCCGGTGATTCATTCTCTCTCATCAGTCATTTTTGAATTCTTACGGTGGTTTATTCAAGATTTTTTTCCTTGATTATCATTTTAATCCATTCGTTCTTTCAAATCCTACCAGTGGTTCTTGAATACTTTCTCAAAGTTTGCACTATATCCTCCCTTAATTTTTTCCGACGCGAATAAGTAGTATGCAAATCCATTGCTTCGCATCAATTTAATTGGTGGAGGATAAGCATAACGTAATTCTTATTCTTCTTTCATCAAGTTGATTTATCTCTTCTTTTCGAAGATTGTTCTTGATGAATAATCTCTTGATTCCAAGCCGCTCATCTTTTTGTTTCCGGAGTTCAAATTTCCTCGGCCATTTCGTCGGAACCTCCATCTAAATCATCGGAATGCTTCACCTTGTGTTTTCAACTTCTCTTTCTTTCTATCATCCTTTTATTACCGGAGTTCTTCATGGAGGCTCTACATGGTGGTTTGTCAAGGATCCTTTCATTCTCGATTTGTTCTTCAAGATTTCTCTTGAAGCTAAGATCCGCCAAGCTATACTCAAATTAAACATGGTGCTCAACACATGTTTTTTTTGAGGCGTTCAAGTATTCTTCTTCTCGCATTTCGAAGTGCAATTATTTCTACCTTAGCTTTTGAGGTGGTGTTCTATCATTCTTGGCAATTTCCATTCAGGTTTCGAGATTCACATGTTGTCAAGAATGAGGTATTTTAAATCCATCAATCTCTTCTTTGGAGTTATCTTGGTATAGATTTCATCTAAAGCCTTCCCTAAGGAATGTTGCTATTTGTGGTGCTTATCAATGATCCGAGTTTTCTCCTATCCTCTCGGCGAAAGAAGTTTTCATCTCTTCTTTGATCTCAAACAAGCAATTGTTTTTCGTTAGTGGTAGAATTTCACCTCAAGTGTTGAAATGTTTCCATAAGCCCACTACAAGCTTATTATTTTCGTTGTTGGTTTTCCAACAACTCCGTCATAACCTTCTTGGAAGGGTGCTTTCCAAGCTCATTTGTGGCAGAAGTTGGCATTTTCTACTCCATTCTGTTATTCCAATGACCTATCTTCTATTCTTTTTTCGGAGGCATTGTGATGTTGCTCTTTTCACTCATCATCTCGAATTGTGAGGATCATGTTCTTTTCGTTCTTATCCATTTAACCAGAGTGTTGTGTTCTAATTCAAGTTCTTTCATCTTGTCAAGTTTTGCCTCTATTTTCAACCTGAGTACTGTCTGAAATCCTTCTTACCCATTGTGTCATTCTTTCAATAGTTCCGGAGGCAGTGTGTTGTTGATTTCATCAAGTATCATCCCATCTTCTCAAGTTCATGTCTATTCCTTCCATGTTCAACCGGAGTGCTCCCCGAATTCTTCCTCTCTCATCTTGTTTTAACCGGAGTGGTTTCGAATTCTATCTTGTCCATTAAACCTTGATTCATGTCTTTGCAAGCTTCAAGTTATCGTAATGTCCCTTGTTCCTCTTTTCTAACGGATTGTTTGCAATCTCGTTCATCTCTGTTGTACTATTTCTTTTAAATTGCTCAACCTCTCAAGGTTCATGGTTTCACTCGTTCGTCAAAGAAGCAACTTAGTTTTACCTCTTCTCTTTCTCTTCCGTTTCTCTCCGGTGCCATCCTAGATCTCCAGACGAGATCCTCTTGTAGTGGTGGAGTGTTGTAACGCCCCGGATGTAACTTTCCATATTTGAAACTCCAACTCTTGCCATTTCCGGCTATGTGATATATTATTTTCTTCGTGGTTGGGTTTTTGTTTTTCGTTTTGCATTTTGTTCATGTCTTGCATTTCATCTCATAGCATCATGCGCATTGCATCTGCATGTTTTCGTAAAACTCGCACCCATTCGTAGTTGCTGCGTTGCCCCCTTGCTTTCTTGGCCATTCTAAGACCAATCGGGTTTTTGCTTCCCTCTTAACTATGACCACCTAACCTCTCTTGCCAGCTCGCAACCCCCTCGTGTGCGTGTCCGAAACTTACCCGAACCCGAACCGGTCTGTCGTTACCGATGGATCTGGATCATCCCAAAACATCTACAAAACATCTTCGTTTTCGTATTTGGACGCCCTACCTATTTATTTCTCGGCCGCCCGATCGCGATCGGAGGATCCAAATCATCTCCTTTCGTATATATATAGTCCATCCCTATTGACTTGAGACCAAACCCTATTTTCTAGGGATCCTCCCCTGTCCAGCCGCCGCCGCCGTCTCCAATCCCCCTCGGGATCCACCAGCGCCCAATCCCCTCGCAGCCTCCAGCTTCTCCTCGTTTTTCCCTCCTGTCCAACCACCATCGCCACCCAAATCCTGCAGGAGCCCGAGCTCCTCTGCCCGTCGCCCCTCTCCTGCAGCCGCCCGAGCACCGGCCAGCTCGCTGGAGCACACCACTAGCACTGCCGAACTCGTATGACCCAAGCAACACCCCCACGGTGAAGCTCCGCTCCTCCCCCGTCTCTCTCTCCGGTCTCTCATCTCTCTCGCTCTCTGTTTGTTCACAGGGATTGTTGGAGCAGACATGGCGCCCGAGCACCTCAAGCTCGTCAGCCCCGCCGGTGGAATTTGTCTAGTGCCCGAGCCTCCTCCCGTTGCAGCCAACTTGGCCGCGGACCGAAGCCCCAGGTCACGGTGTGCTCTTGCTTCTCCCTTCTCTTTTCTATTTTCCCCTCATCCTCCCTGGCTCTTTCTCACGCTGCTCTCTCTATCTCTTGTCTTCACAGCACCGTCAGGAATGCCATGGAGCGTCGCCGCCGTCCTAAACCTGCTGGAGTTCGCCTCCGTTCTGTTCCCGACCTTGTCTTTTCCGGATCCGCCCATCCCCGTCTCCTGCAGCTCTTCTCTTCGCCGGCCTCCGCCAAGCCCTCGTCGCCGGGAGATGCCAGCGCCAAGTCCTGCTCCCTACGTCCTCTGCATCGCAGCCACGGTGAGGCCTCTGCTTCTTCTGCGTTGACCGCGCCTCCCCCACCTGCCCGTTCGATCCAGTTGCATCTCGCGTGTGGCCTCTTCGCCTTGGGCCGCTTCTACTGTACCGCGCCAAGGCCCAGCCGCGCCAGATCCGCCAGCCCAAGCCGGCCTCCTCCACCGGCTGGGCCAAAGCCCATGGGTGAGCTGCCCCCAGCGCCTGCCCTGTTCCATATTCGGCCCGCGTATGTTTTTTCCCTGACTACGAATTTGCTATTTATCCAGTGAATTAACAGATTTGCAGAAACCCCCTTGCACTTCATGCATATAATAACTCATGATCTATGCATCATATGTAAAAACTTTATATATGTAAGATGCTTAGTTTTTCATCTAGCTTCTTAATATGCTGCTTTCATCTATGTTTGAAATGTTTAAATGTTGTTTGATTAAATTTGCTCAAATGCCATGTTAAAATGATTTATTTCATAACTAAATAATCGTAGCTCCAATTTTAATAAACTTTATATGTAAATGGGGTGGAAAAATGCCTAGTTTAACATGGTGCACTTTATTTTGCTATTTAACAACATTAAAATTGTGTTTAGGGTAGATCAGTACCAAATCTAAAATATGGACATGAGGATTTTTCGGAATTGTTGTTTGTTGTTCCGGCCTCATTTAAACTTGCCTAAATAGTTAGTTTATTTATGCTTCACCTCTTGCCATGTTTAACAACATTTAATATTGTTGGGTACAGAAACGAGAGAGAACTAAATAATTGCATGTGGTGCTTTTGTCAATATGCAACTCATTACCTATTGAGCTCCACTTAACTTGTAGTATTGTTTGTTGTACTTTGCCATGCCATGCCTCCTTAAACCGGTCATGCATCATACTTGTTTGTGCATCATGCCATGTTTGTGCTTGTGCATTTACCATGTTGTTTGTTTCTTTCTGGTGTTGCTTCTTAGTTCCGGTAATGTTGCGATTGTGAGGATTCGTTCGACTACTCCCGTTCGTCTTCTTCATGGATTTGTTCTTCTTCCTAGCGGGTTCTTAGGCAAGATGACCGCTACCCTGGATCTCACTACTATCATTGCTATGCTAGTTGCTTCGTTCTATCGCTATGCTGCGCTACCCATCATTTTCTCTTCAAGCCTCCCAAATTGCCATGTCAGCCTCTAACCTTTTCACCCTTCCTAGCAAATCGTTGCTTGGCTATGTTACCGCTTTGCTCAGTCCCTCTTATAGCGTTGTTAGTTGCAGGTGAAGTTGAAGATTGCTCCATGGTGGACAGGATTGTGTTGGGATATCACAATACCTCTTATTTAATTAATGCATCTATATACTTGGTAAAGGGTGGAAGACTCGGCCTTATGCCTGGTGTTTTGTTCCACTCTTGCCGCCCTAGTTTCTGTCATACCGGTGTTATGTTCTCGGATTTTGCGTTCCTTACGCAGTTGGGTGATTTATGGGACCCCCTTGACAGTTCGCTTTGAATAAAACTCCTCCAGCAAGGTCCAACCTTGGTTTAACCATTTGCCTCACCTAGCCCTTTTTCCCTTGGGTTTCCGGAGCCCGAGGGTCATCTTTATTTACCCCCCCCCCCCGCCCCGGGCCAGTGCTCCTCCGAGTGTTGGTCCAAACTAGAGCACCGTGCGGGACCGTCCCTTGGCTACTTGGGTTACGTTGGTACCTTTATGCTTCGCTTATCCGGTGTGCCCTGATAACGAGATATGTGCAGATCCTATCGGGATTTGTCCGTACATCGGGCGGCTTTGCTGGTCTTGTTTTACCATTGTCGAAATGTCTTGTAAACCAGGATTCCGAGACTGATCGGGTCTTCCTGGTAGAAGGAATATCCTTCGTTGACCGTGAGAGCTTGTGATGGGATAAGTTGGGACACCCCTGCAAGGTATAAACTTTTGAAAGTCGTGCCCGCAGTTATGTGGCAGATAGGAATTTGTTAATGTCCGGTTGTAGATAACTTGACACCAGATCCGAATTAAAATGCATCAACCGTGTGTGTAGCCGTGATGGTCTCTTCTCGGCGGAGTCTGGGAAGTGAACACGGTTTTGGGTTATGTTTGACGTAAGTAGGAGTTCAGGATCACCTCTTGATCATTGCTAGCTTCATGATCGTTCTGTTTGTTCTCTTCTCGCTCTTATTTGCGTATGTTAGCCACCATATCATGCTTAGTCGCTGCTGCAACCTCACCACTTTACCCCTTCCTTTCCCATTAAGATTTGCTAGTCTTGATACCCATGGTAATGGGATTGCTGAGTCCTCGTGGCTCACAGATTACTACAACAACAGTTGCAGGTACAGGTTATGCGATGATCATGACGCGAGAGCGATGTTTGCTTGTTTTTTGGAGTTCTTCTTCTGCTTCTTCTTCGATCAGGGGATAGGTTCTAGGTCGGCAGCGTGGGCTAGCAGGGTGGATGTCGTTTGAGTTTCTGTTTGTGTTTCATCCGTAGTCGGATGTTGCTCTTATGTAAGATGATGTTGTATTCGTGTGGCATTGTATGCCTTTTGTATGTATCCCCATCTATTATGTAATGTTGATGTAATGATATCCACCTTGCAAAAGCGTCTTCAAGATGCGCTTCTATCCTTGGTGGGACCTTCGAGTTCCTATAGGATAGGGTCGCATCTTGGGCGTGACACCTGCAGTGCAGCCTCTGCCTCTGGGGTCCATTTCATTGGGACTACTTTCTTCAAGATTTTGAAGAATGTCAAGGCGCGCTCAGTGGACTTCAAAATGAACCTGCTCAACGCAGTGACACAACCAGCCGGACGCCTCTCATCCTTGACGGTTTTGGGGGCTTGGATCTGACGTATTGCTTTGATCTTTTCGGGGTTGCCTTCTATCCCTCACTAAGACACAAAAAATCCAAGGACCTTGTCCGATGGAACGCCAAACACACATTTCTTGGGGTTGAGCTTGAAGTTGATCTTACGCAAATTTGCAAAGTTTCTTCCAGATCCTTGATAAGTGTGAATTTGTCTCCGGTCTTGACCACTATATCATCCATATAGGCTTCTATGTTCCGGTGTAGCTGGGGTTCAACACCAATCAGCATAGCCCTTGCAAACATAGAACCGACGCTTTTTAGCCCGGAAGGCATATGTACAAAGCAATGCTTGCCACATGGGGTTATAAACACGGTTTTCTATTCATCTTCTTTGGCCATGAAGATCTGGTGGTAGCCAGAGTATGCATCAAGGAAAGAGAGCAAATCACATCTAGAAGTGGAATCAGCGATCTGTTCGATGCGTGGCAAGGGGAAGGGATCCTTTGGACATGCTTTGTTCAAATCGGTGAAGTCAATACAAAGCCTCCACTTCCCATTTTCCTTGCGCACCACCACTAGATTTGCTAACCAAATTGGGTGCAACACTCCCTGACCAAACCTGCTGCTTTTAGTTTATTGATTTCTTCGGCGATGAACTAGTGCCGCTCCAAGGCTTGCTTTCTGACCTTCTGCTTGACGGGACGGGCGTGAGGCCAGACAACAAGGTGGTGCTCGATTACCTCCCTAGGAACACCGGGGATGTTAGATGGTTGCCATGCAAACACGTCGATGTAACACCCCGAGACCAACGCTCCAGATGCCTTCCATGGATTCCGAGTTTCGTCGTGGGTTTTATTTTGTTTCTTGCATTTCATCATTGCATCATGTCTTCATGCAACACCTTTTTTAAAACTCACCTAAATAAATTGCAAAGATCATTGATCTATTTAAATCGAGGGAATTCAAATGGTGATTTCCCTTTATAACATATCCTCCCAATATTTAGGGAGCTACTATAAAACCATTAGCTTGGAATTATCCATGACACACCTGCAAAAATCCCATGCTCATTCTACTCCAAGTTTGGTCCCCAAATTTTGCCATCAATTCTTATCTCTTTTATCGAGGCTCCTCCTAAAGTATAAACATTTTTGGACCTACCTAGCACCAACTTCCTATGCAAGACCATTTGTATTAAATTCAAATGTGTACGAATTCTAACCACTCACACATGCGCACTTATATTTTTCTTTGATCAACATCATTTTTACGAGTCCGGGAAAAATACCCTCCTGCTCAAGCTCCACCACTAACCTCTCTTTCTTTTATTTCTTATCTCTGTTTTGTTTTTATTTTCTTTTGAGAGGGAGAGGAGAGCCCAGCAGCCACGCCGGCCTACTTCCCCGCAGTCCTTTTGGCCCAAGGCCCAGCAGCTCCTATAACCCTAGTCTCCCCGGCTCGAACCCCTCTTCTCTCCCTTGTTCCCTCTGCCCGCTGCTGCCACACACAGCCAGCGCCAGGCGGACGCGCTCGATCCCATCGCCCTCTTCCTCGCTTGTCCCGATCCCCATCTCACTCTCTCCCTCTCATTCCCCCTCGGCGATGTCACCTTCCCTTGCTCCTGCAGCCACTCCCCTCGATCTCCTCCTTCGTCCTTCGTCGTCCCGCCGCCTGGAGCCCGAGCAGGCCGCACCTCTCTGCGCCTCCCCTACTTTGCGCCAAGGACGTCGCCGATTACGGCGTTGCCATCATCGTCGCGCGCCCGCAGCGCTCGACCTCCTGCCCGAGTCCAGGCCGCCGCCGCCCCTTCTTGGATCCTCTGTCGCCGATCAACCATAGGAGCGCCATCTCCTTGGTCTCCTTCCTCTCCTCCTCCTCCGCGCCAGCGCCACGCCTCCTGCTCCTACTGCCCGCCTCCTCTCCGCGCCGCACATCCCTCTACGTCCATGGCTTCACCTCCTCTGCTCGTTGCTTGCTCGCCTTGCACCACCTCGTCCATGCCTTGTCCGTCGTTGCTGTTGTGCCTCCTGTTCGTGGCGCTTGGCTGTAGCCATGGCCTCTTAGTAGCTGGTGCTGCACCAACATGGCAGGTTGTTGCCGCCCAAGACCGCCATCCCCATGAGCTAGTGCTACCACGACCACCTCTGCCTGCTTCATCCGTCCAACGCCTCACTGCCTTTGTGCGCCACCGTCGCCTCTTTGCCATGGCCATCGCCGCGTCCCCTCAGGACCCGTGGAGTCATGTACAGGAAAACCAAGTCAGAAGACTACCGTGCATGTGTATCTCGCCCAGTACCACTACAGTTCGATAAAGACCGCCAAGTACCCTTTGGATCGCCAGGACCGAGACCCCAAGTTCGACTACGTGTTACTGCCCCGATCGAGACCGCCAAGTACCACGACAAACCGGGAAGTTCCACCAGATACCAAGTACCTCTACTGATGGCCCCGAACGTCTACGAAATGTGTACCACTACCACCGCATGGACCACTACTTCCACTACCGTCGCCTTGTACCACTACTTCTGTCTACACCACATCGAACCCATCCGCTCCAGAAAAGCATGCTTCGAAGGTATAACCATCGGGACGATGACCCGTGGACGAATGCATGTGATGTATGAGATGCACCTTATGTTGCACCATGTAGGATTTGTTGCATGTTCCTTGTTTGCCAGGCCACTGGCATGTGGGACACCCACCCCACCATGCTTGCATGACACGCTCACGCCCACTTCCTTTTGTACCGGTATCTCCGTGAGCTACCGGAACCGATATGTTGCCGTGGCATCATTTTTAGATTTGTTGCCATGGCACCCCTTTCGTTCCACCATGGTGAACAAATACTTCATATCTTATATTATGTCAACATTTTCATAAGAATTGCATAAAACTTGCATATGTCATCTGCATCATGATAACAACATTTAAATGCTTAAAATTGTTGTTTGCATTAAAACTGCTAAATGACATGGGGATTTTTTGGAATTGTTGTTCGTTATTTCCGGCCTCATTTAAATTGCCTAGCTAGGTAGTTTTAATATGCTTCACTTCTTGCCATGTTTAATAACATTTAATATTGTTGTGTACCTAAACGAGAGCGAACAAAATAACTCGAATGTGGTGTTTCGTCAATATGCAACTTGTTGCATATTGAGCTCCACTTAATTTATAGTATTGTTTGTTGCACTTTGTCATGCCATGCATATTTAAACTGGACATGCATAATACTTGTTTGTGCATCATGCCATGCTTATGCTTGTTGGTTTACCATGTTGCTTGCTTCTTTCCGATTTGCTTCTCTCGGTAGCTTTAGTTTTATTCCGGAGCTGTGAGGATTCGTTCGACTACATCCATTTGTCTTCTTCTTGGACTCGTTCTTCTTCCTTGCGGGATCTCAGGCAAGATGACCATTACCCTCGATGTCACCTCTATCTTTGATTGCTAGTTGCTTCAATCCATTGCTATGCTGCGCTACCTATCACTTGTTTACCATGCCTCCCACATTGCCATGTCAAGCCTCTAACCCACCTTCCTAGAAATCCGTTGTTTGGCTAAGACACCGCTTTTGCTCAGCCCCTCTTATTGCATTGCTAGTTGCAGGCGAAGTTGAAGATTGCTCCATGTGGGAACATGACTATGTTGGGATATCACAATATCTCTTATTTAATTAGTACATCTATATACTTGGTAAAGGGTGGAAGGCTCGGCCTTATGCCTGGTGTTTTGTTCCACTCTTGTCGCCCTAGTTTCTGTCATACTTGTGTTATGTTCCTTGATTTTGCGTCCCTAACACGATGAGGGGTATGGGACCCTCTTAACAGTTCACTTTGAATAAAACTCTTCCAGCAAGGCGCAACATTGGTTTTACCATTTGCCTAATAACAACTAAAACTTAAATACGGGATTTTCGCCGGCCCCCTAGTATTTTTAATCAACCCCCCTGGGCCAGTGCTCCTCTGAGTGTTGGTCCGAACTAGAGCACTGTGCGGGGCCGCCCGGGGGAAACTGGGTTATTTTGGCACCTGTACGCGTCGCTCATCCGTGGTGCCCTGCGAACGAGATACGTGCGGCTCCTATCGGGATTTGTCGGCACACCCGGAGGTCTTGCTGGTTTGGTTTTACCATTGTCGAAATGTCTTGTGCACCGGGACCCCGAGTCTGATCGGATGTCCAGCGAAGGACGATTGTCTCTACGGATCGTGAGCATATAATGGGCTAAGTTGGGACACCCCTGCAGGGTATAAACTTTTGAGAGCCGTGCCTGCGGTTATGTGGCAGATGGGAATTTGTTAATATTCGGTTGTAGAGAACTTGACACTTGACTTAATTAAAATGCATCAACCATGTGTGTAGCCGTGATGGTCTCTTTTCGGCGAAGTCTGGGAAGTGAAAACGGTTTGGGTTATGACTGAACGTAAGTAGTTTCAAGATCACTTCTTGATCACTTCTAGATTCACGACCGTTGCGTAGCTTCTCATCTTACTCTTGTACTCGTATGTTAGCCACCATATTTGCTTAGCGGTTGCTGCAACTCCACCTCATTACCACATAAATAGTCTTGATCTTGCGGGTTTTGAGATTGCTGAGTCCCCGTGACTCACAGATACTACCAAAACAGTTGTAGGTGCCGATGATACCAGTGCAGGCGATGCTACCGAACTTAAGCGGGAGTTCAACGAGGACCTTGGTCGTTACTATGTTTCGTTTCCTGATGATCTGTAGTGGAGCCTAGTTAGGACGATCGGGGATCTAGCATTTGGGGCTATCTTCTTTTCATTTGGATTTGTCCGTATTCGGACTATGTGTGTACTCTGAATGATGTATGATTTTTTTTTCTTTGTGTGAAGTGGCGATTGTAAGCCAACTCTATTTATCCCTTTCTTGTTCATTACATGGGATTGTGTGAAGATGACCCTTCTTGCGACAAAACCACAATACGGTTATGCTTCTAAGTCGTGCCTCAACACGTGGGAGATATAGCCGCATCGTGGGTGTTACAAGTTGGTAATCAGAGCCATCCCCAACTTAGGATCCCCCTGCTTGATCGAATCGCTGACATTGTTGAGTCTAGAACAAATGTTTTGAATCTTAGGATTATGTATATCGGAGAGTAGGATTCTTTTTACTCCTTAGTCCCTTCGTCGCTCTGGTGAGGCCTCCTGACGTAGATGTTTTGTCTTTCCTCTCCTCAAATTTCACTAAAAAAATTGGATCACGTGGATATCTTGGGATCGTTTCGATATTCTTGTGACGAGAACATTGTTCTTGGTGCCTCTTGACATTTAGGGGTTGTGGCAGTGTCCCGAGGAGTTGAGCTCCGAGGTGTTGGCATCACAATTTTATCGCTGCTGTTCTGGAATACCTGAGTTTTACCCGACATCGAAAATCTATTTTATGTAGTTCTTGGTGAGATAACCTCGACGCCACCCAGTACTGGGGCGGGAGTTCAGGAGTATTGCCATAGCACATATAACGGATGCTTTTCAAAGGTTGATGTACATGATTTCCGGAGTTTTCTTGGTTTTGTGTTGACGGATGGATACAACTGGATGTAGGGATTGTTAGTTTGGGTGAGATATATTGCTTCCCCTGTATCCCTAACACAAGTAGCTCCTAGAATATCTTTCTGACAGATGTATGATTTGAGATTGGGGTCCAACGTCTAGTGGTTCGCTTTTCACGGTCGATTTACAGTGGTCGCGAGGCATCTTAAAGAATCCTTGGCTATGCTGATTCGGGGGTGTCTCGTTTCTCGTACATGATGTCCGCTGTACGTCGTGCCCGTGGGGCCTCATCGCGAACACTTTGGGCGGAATCTCTATCATATGTTTGTTTCCGACTTATCCTGCAAGCCAAATCCTTTGTTTAGTTTTGAGTTGTGGTATTCAAGTTGCTTTGATGTAAAGTGTTGATCCATAGCTTCCCTAAATGGTGGTCTCATATTTCTATGAGAGTGCTAATCCTTCTTGATCATTGAGGTTGTCATTTAATTCTTTCCCAACCGGCGTGCTTCTCTTCAAGTGGACCAGATCATTTCAACATCCGCAAGATCAATTCTAACTTTTTTCTCAACGGTATCCATTCCATCTGCCCCAAGTTGCCTTTGTTTTCCCGCCCTCCCACCCTTTTCTGCAAGGACTCAGATTTCTTAATTGGGTATCCATTTTATTGATGGGAAGTCTCTCCAATCTTTTTCGTCAATGTTTTTATCCGGTGATTCTCAGGAAGATACTAACGAAGCTTCAAGTTCATTATTCTTCGTCTCTTTTCTTCTCCGGTGGATTAATTTCAAGCTTTGGTGTTGATCATATCTCTTCCTTTTGTTTCACATATCTTCCCATGGGAATTTCTTATCCAAGGCTCTCTTATTTATTCACCTCTCCCAGTTCATATCTGGAGTGTTGAAGATATCTCGGAAGATTCGTGTTTCCATTCTCAATCCATTCAAGTTATTTTGGGGTTGTTATCTCACTCAAGCCATTTAATTCAACCGGTGCAATCCCCCCCTTTCAATCAATCGTTCAACGGTGTATCTTTTTAGTGGGCCCTAACCCATAGGTCTTTTTCCAGGATTTTACCTGACTCTTCTAATTTTCCCGGAGCTATTCCCAATTTCTTTTCTAAGTTTGACGTAAGAATGAATTCCATCGGTCAGATGTTTTCCAAGATCGATTTCAAATTATTTTTCATTGTTGGCTCAACTTCTTTGTTTTAATTTCTCCCGGAGTATCTCAACACTTCATGGTGGTGTTTCTCATCGTAATTCTCAACACAGAAGACCGAGGTAGAGATTTCTCCTAAAATCATGGTCCATTCTCTTGAAGATTCATGGTTCTAGCTTCATGCCATCCTCATAAATGTTTTTGATTGTGACAATTCTTTTCTTACCATCCGGAGCATTTCATGAGTTGTTTCCATTTCTTTCCTCCGAAGGCCATCATGTCATAATTCTTCATTCTCGGTGTATAGCTATCGTTCTCCAAATCTTACTAGTGCATCATTCAAATATCCTCTAATCAGTTCATGGTCTCTCCGTTCTCATGTATCTAAATCCCATCAAGTATCTTCGTTCATTTTTTTCTAATTCTTCCCGGTGAATTGTGCCTTTGCTACTTTCATTTTCAATTCTTACAGTGGTATGTTCAAGATTTCACTTCCTTCGTTATCATATTAATTCATTCCTTGTTTCCAAATCCCACCGGTGGGTCCATCAAGACTTTTCTCTAGTTTACGCTATATCTCTCTTACTCCTTTCTACGAGAATATGTAGTATGCCAAATCCGTTGCTTGTCATCAATTTAAATTGGTGAAGAATATGCATAACGTAATTCTTATTATTGTTTCATCCAAGTGATTTAGTTTCTTCTTTCCAGAGTTGTTCATCATGTCACATTTCTCGGTTCGAGTTGCTTTATCTTTTCTTTTCCGGAATTCCAACTTTCCACATTATCTCGTCGCGAAGCTCCATCTAAATCATCGCAAGGCGTCACCTTGTGTTTTACACTTCTCTTTCTTTTTATCACCCTTTTATCACCGGAGTTCTTCATGGAGGCTCTACATGGTGGTTCGTCAAGGATTCCTTTCATCCTTCAATTGTTCTTCAAGATTTCTCTCAAACTTAAGATCCGCTAAGCTTTACTCTAAAATAAACATGGTGCTCAACACATGTTTTGTTTTAAGGAGTTCAAGCATTCTTCATCTTGCATTCCAAAGTGCAATTCCTTCTACCTTATCTTTTGGGATGGTGTTATGTCATTCTTGACAATTTCTTCATGTTTCATGATTCACATGTTGTCAAGAATGAGGTATTTAAAATCCATCAACCTCTTCACTTGAGTTCTCTTGGTAAAGATTTCACCTAAAAGACTTCCTGAAGGAATATAGCTATTGTGGTGATTATCAATGGTCCAGGTTATCTATCTATCATCTTGGTGGAAGAAGTATTTCATTTCGTTGGTGTTATCAATTATATTACTTGTTTCCGTAGTGGCAGAATTTTGCCTCAATTTTGAGAAGTTTTCCATAAGCCCGCTACAAGCCTATTCGTTGTGTTGTTGGTTTTCCAACAACTCCGTTATAACCTTCTTGGAAGCGTGCTTTCCAAACTCAGTTGTGACAGAAGTTGGCATTTTCTTCTCTATTCTGTTATTCCAATGATCTGTCTTCTATTCTTTCTTCCGTAGGCATTGTGATGTTGCTCTCTTCACTCATCTTCTTGTATTGAGGATCGTGTTCTTATCATGCTTATCCATTTAACCGGAGTGTCGTGTCCTCTTTTCAAGATCCTTTCATCTTATCAAGTCTTGCATCTCTTTTCAATCGGAGTGTTGTGCGATTTTGATCTTCCTTGTTGCTTGTTTATCTCGTTTCAACCAGAGTGGTTCCAATTCCTTCTTGTACATTGTACTCGTCATTCATAGCTCTGCAACCTCCATGGTTCACATGGTGTTCACTACAAAAAAAGACACATCCGTGACATTTTGGGCCGAACGAAAAAAAATTCTGTCATACTTATGACAGTTCTATGACGATAATTGTGACAAAACCTGGTATCATCATAGATGTGGTGGGCTCCTACTTCTATGACAACAACTCATGATAGAAAATGGGATTTTCGTCCTGGGCAGGCCGGAGACGCAGCTGCATGACATTCTTTGGGCCATCCATGACAGAAAAACCATGGTAGAAGCGAGGGCAAGGAAAATTTCGGGGAGTTCCCGGTTACGGTGGGTGGTCGGGGGCCGAGCGATGCATGTTTCTCTCGTACACGTACGCGCGTGTGTGCGAGGCGTTGGCTCTAACTCAACCCGAGCGAGGCATTGGGCTCTAACTGAACCCGAGCTATTGCACTGCAGGCTACGCGTTACTGAACCCAAGTGATCGATCGATGGCTGTTAATTGAACCCGATCGAGCGATTCCTTCGCTACTGCTACTAGATGAAACCGATCGATGCTGCCTCTCTGGATGAACAGTGAGAGTTGCGGGGGGGTGGATGAACAGTGAGAGGTGGCGTTGCCTCTGGATGAACAGGACCCCGTGGTGTGGAGGGTTGGATGAATAGTAGACGGTGGAGGGTTGTCCGTGGAGGGGTGTTTGAACAGTAGCCGGTGGAGTAGCGCGCCGTGGAGGCTGGATGAACAGGAGCCCATGGAGGCTGGAGGAGGTCGACGGTAGCTAGTGGAGGCTGGAGGAGGTCGCCGGTGGAGATGAACAGTATCCCGTGGAGTCCCATTTTTCGGTACGCCACACCCCTCCTGATTAACAGGACCCCCATTTCGACCGTAGCGCTCCAACACAAGTCCATTTCATCCATTTTGCAGTACGCCACACCCCTCTCGATCAACAGGACCCATGTTTCGTCTGTAGCGCTCCAACACAAGTCTGTTTCGTCTGTTTTGCGATACGCCACACCCCTCCTGATCAACAGGACCCCTGTTTCGACCGTAGGAGGTCCGTTTCCTCCGTTTTGCGGTACGCCAGACCCCTCCTGATGAACAGGATCTCGTTTCGAACGTGGCCGGTCGAACACAAGGCCGTTTCCTCCATTCTGCGATACGCCAGGTCCCGTTTCCATCGCCTGTTCCGTCCAAGCCGGTTGGCTCCCACGCATTTTGTTGCCTCCCGATGAACACGACGCATTCCGTTGCCTCCCCATGAACACGACGCATTCTGTTGCCTCCCCATGAACACGACGATGACGTTGTTTCTCCATTCCGACCCGGCCCTGTACACGAGCCCTGGCCGTACGTATCTGCGAGTAGGCGTTCGAGCCCCGCCCGTATGTATGTACGTGGTCGTATTTTCTTTCTTACACCCTAGCCGTTGTACGTACGTGTACATGCTACATGCGCACCTCTACTACGACACGTGCACGCCTCTACTACGACACGTGTGCGCCTCTACATCCACCAGTATGTACGTACACGTTCGCGACCAGAATGACAACGCTACGTATGCTTCGACCAGGTGGGTCCCGACTGTCAGGCACTTCCTTGCGTGCGAAATGTAGCTGGTGGGTCCCAGCAGTCAGGGGGGCGAATCGTTTTTTTTCAGACTCACTTCCTTGCGTGCGAAGATGTAGCTGCTGGGTCCCAGCAGTCAGGGGGGCGAATCATTTTTTTTGCCCGGACGCACTTCCTTGCGTCCGAAGATGTAGCTGGTGGGTCCCAGCAGTTAGGGGGAAATGTTTTTTTCGGGAAATACGGTGGCCCGTCCGGTGGGTCCCCGCTGTCAGGTGGAGGAATAATTATTTTGCGCGTAATAAGGAGGCACTTCCTTGCTGCGGCCGTGGACCCAACTGTCAGCCTCTCCACGTACAGTCCACGTCCGATGGAAGCCGTTCCTTGACCACGTTGACCATGCCGCACTGAGAGCACTAGGGCGGTGGACGACGGCGAGGCCTAGGATGGGGACGACACGGAGCCGGGGAAGAAGCGGCAGTGGATGCCCACGCATAGAGGAGTACGAGGGTTCACTAGTTCGCTGTGGTGTGAGGTTGTCGTCGCCGCAGAATAACAGGGGGTGTGGGTGAGTAGAGGGATGGCCTGTCCAGCGGTGGGAGTAGTTGGGGTCGGTGAGGCCTCCGCCGCATCGCAGCCGGCCACGGGAGGCAAGAGCACGAGGCATGACCGGCGCTGGTTTGGGCGGCTGGAGCAAGAAGACCAGAGGTTGAAGAAGCACTACGGCCGTTGGATGGACATCGTACGGTCACTGGAGCTAGAATCGTGCATATTGACTAAGTTGACAAAGCCCTCTATACCCGTCAACTTAGTAGGCCCACAAGTCAGCCTTCCACTATACTTGGTCCCAGCTAACAGGGGGAGTATTCATTTTTTTGTGCGTAATAAGGAGGCACTTCCTTGTGTGTGAAGATATAGCTGGTGGGTCCGAGCTCTCAGCGGCGGTAACATTTTTTTTCGTGAAATACATAGGCCCTTTCGGTGGGTCCCTGATGTTAGGTGGAGGAATCATTATTTTGCGCGTAATAAGGAGGCATTTCCTTGCGTGCGGCCGTGGACCCAGTTGTCGGCCTCTCCACGTACAGTCCACTTCATATGCATGTCGGTCGTTGACCATGTTGACCAGGCCACGCTGAGAGCACCAGGGCGGTGGACTACGGCGAGGCCTAGGAAGGGAACGACACGGAGGCAGGGAAGACTCGGCAATTGTTTCCCACGCGGAGGGGAGTACGACTGTACGAGGGTTTACTGGTTCGTCTGCCATCGCCGGAGAATAACAGCAGGTGTTGGTGAGTACAGGGATGGCTAGGCCAACTATGGGAGTACAGTGGGTGGTGAGGCCTGCGCGGCAGCACAGCGGGCCGCGGGGAGGAGGGAGCAGGCAGTCCCGTTGGCACTTGTTTGAGCAACTGGAGCAGGAAGAGCAGAGATTGAAGAAGCACGACGGTCGTTGGATGGACATCCAACAGTCACTGCTTGTGCGTCAACCTTTTTTTAGGAAATCCTCAAATCTGTGGAAAACAGTAGCCCATCTGCCATTATTTCTAATAATTTATGGCCCATTTGCTAGTTCTTAAGGTTTTTTAGCCCATATTCTTTTTGTTAGCATTACAACCCATATTGTGGCCACGGTTAAAACATTATATGAAATTTTGCATATTTCGGTGCAGTCCGCACTATTTTTAATCCTGAAATTTCGACTCACATTCAAACTGATTTTAAAAATAAATGTATACCAATATAAAATCCAACAAATTCTCCACGCATAAAAATTAATGTAATTTAAAATCTCAAAATGAAAAAAAGATATTTGAAACTAATTGTCGGTTTGATGTATTTTAAAAATGTACATCCCATTTCTCATTACTGATGGGCCATTTTCTCGGCCAACCGAATGAAAGCTCTCCTCGTCTTGAAAGATTTGCAGCCCAATAGGCCTGACAAAGCGAGTTACTTCGCAAATCACAAAAAAACTGGGTTGTGGCCGTGGACCCAGCTATCAGCCTCTCCATGTACAGTACTCCTCCGATGGAATGTCGTTGACCACATTGACCACGCCGCACCGAGAGCACCGAGGCGGTGGACGGCGGCGAGGCCTAGGAAGGGGACGACGCGAAGCACGGGAAGACGCGACAGTGGATGCCCACGCGGAGAGGATTACGAGGGTTCACTGGTTTGGCTGCGGTGTGAGGCTGCCGTCGCCGCAGGGCCTGGCTAGCGGTGGGAGTAGTAGGGGGTGATGAGGCCTCAACGGCAGCACAGCCGGCCATTGGAGGCAGGAGCAAGCAGTCTCCCCAGCGCTGGTTTGGGCGGCAGGTGCCAGAAGAGCAGCGAATGAAGAAGCAGCAGGACCATTCGATTCAAATCCAACGGTTACTGCTGCTAGAATCGTTTGTTGACTAAGTTGACAAGCACTGCGTACGCGTCAACTTATTAGGCCCACAGGTCAGCCTCCCAACCGGTGCGCCCCAGATGTCAGTGGGTGGAATCATTTTTTTCGCGTAATAAGGAGGCAGTTGATTGCGTGCGGCCAGTCCAGCGGAGGGAGTAGGGTGGGCCGGGGAAGCCTGCGCGGCATCACAGCGGGCCACAAGAGGATGGAGCAGGCAGTCCCGCCGGCGCTAGTTTAGGCGACTGGAACAGGAAGATCAGAGATTGAAGAAGCACGTCGGCCGTTGGATGGACATCCAACAGTCACTGCTGCCAGAATCGTCTGTTCACTAACAAAGCCTTGCGTAAACAAGTCAGCCTCGAAATCTGTGGCGTGTATAGCCCATTTGCTATTATTTTTATAATTTTTACTCATTTTCTAATTCATATGGAATTTATTGCAGCCCGTTTTACATTTTTAGAATTGCTGGCCATTTTCTGGTCGGTACCAGGGTCAAAAATATAACTATATATGTGGGAAATTTTGAAATTCGCAAATTTTTGCTGGGGAACAAAATATTCTTAATCCAAAAATTAATAGCCATACTAAAACAAATTTAAAAATAAATTAGTACTATGTCATGTTAAATCCAGTGAAATACTTATAAGATATCACTTAGGAATAAAAACAAAAAAATAAACTAATATCCCATTTGCTATAAATTTTTTGGAATTTTCAACCCCTTTTGATATTACTTTTAACAGACATTGACCATACTCTTTGGCCAGGTCGGAATGCGTCCCTCCTCGTCTTGAAAGATTTGCAGCCCAGTAATTCGGAGAAAACAAATAGGCCTAGCTTGGGTATTCTTCAAAAAGAAATATTGGGCTACCTATTTTCCCAAAGAACTGGTGCATGAGCATTTAGCTTTATTTATTTACTTATTTATTTATGTTTAGGGGACCATGAGCATGTACCTGGGCCAGATTCATGGGAGAGCCTCCCTTCCAGTTAATTACGGGCTTCTCTATTGGGCCTTCATCAGTGGGCTGCATGTTATCAACAAGTGGAAAATGTGTTCCGTAAGAAAAATAGTATGCACTACATACGGTACGGGGCATGCAGGACGTATCAACGATTGTATTACGCGAAACAACACTTCCGGTACGTGCGAACGATCATCAATCGTTCGCCATCGTCTGATCGAGCCAGGAACCACCTGCAAGTGCCATGCCACTTTTCTTTGAAAGGTTCTGGGATTAGGAAGGGTAGGGACACCATGCGGCCTACAACATCGTATCAAGTTGGAGTCAAATAAAAAAGAGCTCTTGATTTAGTCAAACTTAAGAACAACATGTTATGAGCATGAATATTTTTTGAGTAAATGTTGACAGTAATATAAGCAAGCCATCATGATATCATAGGAAAGTAACATACTACTGTAACAGCCGTTTGTAGCGATGTCTGGAGTAGGCCAGCAATACGTCCAGCCATAGAAGGAGTCGACAGCATAAATGAAGCCCTTGTGTTCAATGGCATCAGAGAACCATGGAGGATGTACGATCCTGTGATGGACGTGCAGATTTATCCACCTACCGCAGTGACCTGTCAGATAGGCAAGACCACGGTTGAAGAACGCAATTAGCCTGAAGTCTTTATAATTCGCAGATCTTGTAGGCACTTGGAAGATTACAACCTTGAGCAAATCAAACTTGGTATCATGTTGGCTACTATAAGATTCCGAGTATTCTGTGCCGTGGTGCCAAAGCAGTGCAGTGTTAATCGAAGGAAGGGAGATCAATCGTCGGGTGTAGACCTCCACAAGCATCCAGCTGCCGCGACCGTCGACGAGCACCATCCAAGACGTGTTCATGCCGACCCAGTACATACCGTTAATGTAGTTGAGGCTGACGGGGATCGAATCATAGTCAAGGGGGTTGATGCTCGCCACCCTACGATCATTATGTTGCGTGACACGCCATTTCTGAAGATCAGGTGGCATCAGTAAGCAAGGAGCAGGCTTAAAAAGCTCCGACCTGAGGGCTTTGAGTAAACAGTACAGCCCCGACGAGCACACGACGAGCGGCATGGTACTGAGATTGTCCACACGTGAAACAATGAGCTTGATTACCTTTGTGGGGAGCGAATTCCAGCCACTCTTTTGGCGGATGCTTCTCGGTTCTGCCATTGTTAGTGCTTGGGTTTCGGACGAGGGGGGAGGTGCCTTAGCGGGGATGGAAGATTGGACGAGATTATGTGCGAACAAAGATGGAGAAGCGAATATGTGCTGCGGGAAGTGGACAGGTGATGATGACTACAGCATGCCGCTTGACTTACGAGACACATACCAGCAGCGTAGGGTCATATCGATGCCAGACAACTTGCTTAAGTGGTCACAATACTGGTACTCCCTACAGTACCTACTACAGTACTATGCCCTAACTTGCTTGAGTAGAGTAGTAGAGTAGGACTCTGCTCTACTACTAGCACCGGAGGAGTAGTATGTTCTAATCTAAAATAGTTACAAACTTCAATGCCCAAGCATGGAACGACTACGAACCCTGCTCAAAGACTGTGTCTACGTGGTGTTCGGACTTATATGCAAAAGAAATAGCAAGATGCTCGTGCATTGCACGGCACACCATCATCACCAACTCGGTTTTTTCTCTACTCTTACTCCTATAAAAGACTCAGTTGGTGAAGATGGAGGCGAGGAGGCATGTTCAGCCGGGCGTGCAGCGGACGGCGCAGTACTATTCGATTTGTTATAAAAAAAACAATGAAGAGTAGTAGAGATAGAGACTTAGGGAGGAACACGAGGTTGTGGGAGATAAGGATGAACGAGGCAAGGCCTTATCTGTAAATGTGGAGAGACGTGCGGGTATATTTTGTAAAATTGTCATAGTTGGCTTTCTATCCGTCATATATAGATCATGCGGTCTATATTACAAGATGGCAAGCATACCATCATCACCAACTCGGTTTTCTATAAGAGTAGATATAGATAAATAGAGACTAGGGAGTACTAGTAAGGACACCATCTACTACGTCGTGTGCTACTCCTGCGCTCCACTCAGCGGCTGCAACGTCCCCTACAGCCACTCCCTCCTGTGCTCCATTCGGCGGGCGCTATTGACATTTGGGGAGCGGACTCTCGCGACTGTTGGCAGCCACGACTTCACCAACGACGACTTCTTCCCCGACCTCGGCAACCTCTTCCTCAACGACATGGGCGACAACCTCAATGCCAACGGTGCAGCTCCCGTTGCACCGTATGTGTTTCTGTCCTTTGTGTTCGAAATCATGGTAGAATTCATGTTTCTACTATGTATCCTACTACTATGCTAGTCCACATGATTAGTTTCATCTCTGTTATAGTTGTCATGATTTATTTTGTGCTTATTCGGATTAAATCTCGTAGTAACTTGCTCATATATTTAACTGGCGCAACGTCCCCAACAGCCACTCCCGTTTCATGGACGGCCTGGTCGATGCCTCCAAGGAGCACTTCGTCTACTGCTATGAGTGCCCAATGCTGTTTTGGGGCTTGCCGGCGGACATGGTGCATCACCTCACGGATGCGTGCAGCAGTCACTACTGGCCCTTGGCAGAGAACATCAAGTACGAGACGTGCTACCTGTTCACCATGCCGGAGTCGCTGGAGGATCACCGCCGCCTGCTAGTCTCAGAGGAGGACGGCAACGTCTTCCTCTTGATCATGGGCACCGGCGAGGCCCGCGCAGGCTGCCGCCCCGTCTCTGTAGTGTGCGTCAGGGGCGATGCTGCTGGCGCTGACACTGACACGAGGCCGATGTACGGGTGCGTGGTCAGTGTTACTACCCCTCTGGGTCACGTGGGCGGTGACGCCGGCCTCATCGAACGGACTTGGACTCTGGGGAGCTGGGACTTTCCCACCGATGTGGACTTGGAAAATCCATGGCA
Organism: Triticum dicoccoides; assembly: GCF_002162155.2. Taxonomy (NCBI): domain Eukaryota; kingdom Viridiplantae; phylum Streptophyta; class Magnoliopsida; order Poales; family Poaceae; genus Triticum; species Triticum dicoccoides. The sequence goes on along the minus strand of NC_041391.1, from coordinate 393,146,131 downwards.
TCCTTTACCCGCCGATGCGGTGCACGGGGACACCAAGGAGGTTCACCTGGACATACGCACTATCAAGTTAAATGTTGATCATTAGTCTTCGCTCAATGTAATCCGCTGTCTAAGCATGTGGAGACTTCCATGCAGGATCTTGCTCTATTGGGGTATCGCGCATGAATAAAAGTGTACCCATTTATGGTTTAGTCTAGAATCTTCCATGTATGAATTTTTACTACAGTACTGGTGAAAGACTTGCGATGAACCATTTCTTACATCTCCTCTAACCCCTTGCAAGTCATCCAAATTTAATCCCTCAGTCTAGGTGTTTAAGGGCATGGTTAATATTACTTAATAGTATAGCCAACTGTTGACTATAAGAAAGTGCCATGTCATCTGTAGCCAACATGTATAACAATCGATACTCAAAAACTAATTCTTAAAGATCATTTCTTGCAAAGCACAATAAGTGTTATTTCTTCACAAGTTTTGGATGCAGGTTGAATAGTTGAACGCTTTTGTTTGCAAAAGATACCTTTTTATCTATTTCACTTAGATGTTTGTGAGCTCTACAGATGAAATAATATCCGAAGAAACCTATCGATACCCGTTACACATGAGATGACCCCCACATCCTTTGTCAAAATAAACAACTCCTCGATCAATGCATTTCACTCTTCGGTGCAACGCACGGGCACCTTACTACTATAGATTAGTACGACCAAAAACTGAACTAACATTATATATAGTACGATAAATGCTGATGCATGTCACCTAAAATTATATCATTCAAAACTATGTTCAAATACGAATCCAACGATATAGTTTTGTTTGACATGCACTAACATTTTGTAAGTTAAATCTTCAGTCAAACTCAATGGGGGACTAACAAACCACGACCGATGTAGTACAAGTGTAGAGGGCGGCTTTGCACGGGAGTCTCACCTCTCACCCTGCTCGTGGCGCGGTAGTAAAGCCGTCATATCACAAAACCCAACCACTCCAAGTAATAAGTGGCCTGGTAAAATAAACGGACAAGCAACCATCACATCCCTCCGTCTTTTTTGCATTTCATCTCTCTGCATTTACTTTCTCCGGTTCATCTCGCACACTCGATCCCTAGCTACTACTCCTAGGGCCAGTTCTTTTGGCGGCTTCCCCGGCTTTTCCCATAAGACTAGTCACAGTGGAGACTAACAATAAGGCGCCTCACTCATTTATTTGGGCTTCTAAACTACTACTCCATCCTGGTTTATTCCTCACCATTGTAATTTGTGCTAAATTTTGACCAAAGATTTAACTGATAAAATGTTACTCCCTCTGTTTAGGTGTGTAAGTCATCTTACGAAAACCAAATAATCCCAAAACACTTAGGTGCGGTGCATTAACTTCTACGTTGTTTCTTATTTCTTGACATATCAACCAATAAGAGATAAAGAGTGTGCATGCTTTTAATGACTTGAGATATCAAACATGGCATGCAGTGGTTAGTTCATTGCATGCAATACTATTAATTAGCAAATAAACATAACGTTTCTCGTTTTCCCCTCCTCCTTGGTCACGGTGCATAGCCTAAGATGACTTACTCACCTAGACGGAGGGAGTAGTGCATGTGACATGCACTAACATTTCATTAGTTAAATTTATGATCAAAATTTGACACAGATTACAATGGGGACCAATAAACCAGGACGGAGGTAGTAGTTATGGGATTACTAATCTATAAGCCTAAAAGAACTGGCCCCTGGTACTCCTAATAGTAGTAGTACTCAAGTTGGAATTCCAATTGCACGGCACAACTTGTTAGGCAAAAAATTCGATACAGGGTGTATGAAGTGGTTTGGGAATTTGCATGCCTTTCCAACCACAGTGAGATACTCCGTACAAACTACGACAGAGAAATAACCACAGAGAAGCAAGCTAAAAGTAAACAATCAAACGAGAATTTTTGCATTTGTTTTGCATTGAATCGTTTCACAAGCTTGACTAATGATGTTTTTCCACTTTTACAAAAACCGCATCGTAATGTTAAAATGTGCATTTGCACGTACATAAGTAATAGTAGTACTCCCTCCGTCTAGGTGTATAAGTCTTCCCTCCTTGGTCCCGGTGCACAACCAAAGGTGACTTATTGACCTGGACGGAGGGAGTAGCACAGTCTACAAGCATATATCGAGAGAGACGTGTAGTGCGATAGTATATAGTAAAGTTTGTGCTATATGCATGTACTTGCAAAATGCGTAGGAATACACAAGGTTTCCAAACTTTCCCTTTTACATAATTAAGGATGCTAAAAATTCCTGAACGTTCGGGATTCATCATTTGCGTCCCAAAACTAATGAGATCGCCTTACGAAACAAAAATTATACTCCTCCTAAGAGCCACGGCACTTGCAGGAGCGCTTGCGACGCGCCATGAGTGCCCTAGTGCACGGCCGTTTCGCAGCGCGCCGACACAACGCCTCTTCCTCAGCCTCGCAACTCACGAGGTGCTGATTGGCGGCTTGTCGGCGGGCGAGCGCGATCTCCTCGGGCCCGACTGCACTCAGGACACCGGCAGGGGCGTCCTCCGCCACCCTCACGGCCCTCGCACGAGCCTTCTGCCAAAGAGCCAATTGCCCGACTCTCTCGGACGCGACATAGGCCTCCCAGGCAGCTTGTTCCATGGTGCGCTTCTCTTCCTCGGCCTTCTTCTCCGCCTCTATTTTGGCGTGCTCTGCTGGACGCAAAGCCTCCCACAAGGCGACATCCATTTCTTTCCAAATCTCCTCAAGGCTGGGGGGCTCAGCGGGCGGCGTGGAGTTCTCCTCGTAGTGGGGAGCCGACGTGTCCTCCGACGCGTGTGCTGGCAAGGGACGGAACGGCGACGCGTCGCGTCACGGCGAGGAGCGGAACACCGATGCATCCTCCTCGACTAGTGGCGGCGAGGAACGGAACGGCGACACGTCGCGTCGCGGCAAGGAGCAGAACACCGACGCGTCCTCCTTGACTAGTAGCGGCGAGGAATGAAACGGCGATGCGTCGCATAGCGGCGAGGAGCGGAACACCGACGCGTCCTCCTCGACTAGTGGCGGCGAGGAACGGAACGGCGACGCGTGACCGTCCGTGCGGTGCAGCGAGGGGCTCCTAGGGCTTGGGAGGGGCGATGCCATGGTGGTCGACGTGAGAGGAAGGAGGAGGATATAGCGATGAATGTGAACGTGAGGGGGAGGAGATAGCGATGTCATGGGAGGCGCAATATTTATAGCAAGCAATGGCACACCTACGTAAGATGCCCAGTGGATGTAATATGCCGTAATTTCTTTATTGTATAGTCTAGGTTTTTTTTCTTATTCATGATGCTGCAGTTATTTTGCTGTATATATATCCTGTCTTCGCAGTAAACCGGCCAAACCGTAAAATTACTGTACATAATCGGGCCTTCATGCAATCACGATGTAGGTTGGGCCTGAAACGTGCCGAACAGCTAATGGGCCGGCAGCAGCCCGAAATGGACCCCGGCCCATGATTGTGTGAATCAAATCATGGGCTTTTAATAGGCCAAAATTGTCTCGGTCCTTATTTGGCCCAATCAGATATCAGCTGCGAGCAGGCCGGATGCAAACTGGGCCGTAGCTAGGCCCAACTATATGACGGGCTTTTAACATCCGAAATTAATATAGGGCCGAAATGTTAAACGGACCCTTAATAGGCCGAAACTAATATCAGGCCGAATTACTAAATGGGCCTTTAGCAAGTGGGCCCAAAAGCATAGCGTCCAGTTGATGGGCCAAATCTGATATAATAATTGAGCCCAAAGCCTCTTAAAGGGCCGGACCTGATCTGGGCCGTAATTTGGCCCAGAACGTGGTAGGCTTTTAATGGGCCGGATCTCATATGGGCCATTATTAGGCCCGTGGCAAACCATTAATGGACCGGTTCAAATATGGGCCGGCATTTGGCCCAAAACATGGCAGCCAGTTAATGGGCCGGCCTACTAGGGTCCTCAAAATCTTGTGGGACTACAGCTGGGCCGGCCCATTAATGTCGGCGAAATCTCGTGGGCCTTTAGCTGGGCCAGCCCATTATGATCTGCAAGAATCTTGTGGGCCTTTACCTGGGCCGGCCCATTATGACACACAAAAATCTTGTGGGCCTTTACCTGGGCCGGCCATTATGGCCCGCAAAATCTTGTGGGCCTTTAGCTGGGCCAACCCATTATGGTCCGCAAAATCTCGTGGGCCTTTAGCCGGGCCGGCCCATTATGATCCGCAAAATCTTGTGGGCCTTTAGTTGGGCCAGCCCATTTAAACTTGATGGGTCGGTCCACGTGTCAACATATCATAGGCGCGTCTCGCCCATTGGATGAGTGACACATGTGCCAATGCGGACCTGACACGTGTCTCCTCCAGCCAATGATGATTTTACACGTGGAAAATCCCCATTGGTCGGGGTTGTTAACGCGTTATCGGATCCAAAACCCGACCCGATAGCTTAACAACGTTCCATTATGGTGGATGCCACGTGCCGGTCACCCTTGACGAAAGCACTTCTGTGACGCGTGATTTATCGTCATGGAAGTGGACACTTCCGTGATTATAATTTTGGTAATGTCATGGAACACTTCTACGACAGCACAGGTATGACTATCTTGATCCTGTCATAAATTTGTCATGGATGTATATGCATGACAAAAAACGCGACCTACTGTGACAAACACGTATCATCATGGAAGTGGATTTTTTTGTAGTGGTTCCTTGTTTCTATTTTCTACCACAGTGCTCTCAATTGTGTTCTACTCTGTTGTGTTCTTTCTTTCAACTCTTCAACCTCTCAAGGTTCTTTGATTTCACTCATTTGTCGAAGAAGCAACTTATTTTTACCTCCTCTCTTCCTCTTTAGTTTCTCTCTGGTGCCATCCTAGATCTCGGGACGAGACCCTCTTGTAGTGGTGGAGTGTTCTAACATGCCAAGACCGATGCTCCACATGCCTTCCATGGATTCCGAGTTTCGTCATGGGTTTTATTTTGTTTCTTGCATTGCATCATTTGCATTGCATCATGTCTTCATGCAACACCTTTTTTAAAACTCACCTAAATAAATTGCATAGAACGTTGATCTATTTAAATCAATGGAATTCAAATGGTGATTTCTCTTTATAACATATCCTCCCAATATTTAGGGAGCTACTATGAAATATTCCATTACCTTGGAATTATCCGTAACACACTTGCAAAATTCCCATGCCCATTCTACTTCAAGTTTGGTCCCCAAATTTTGCCATCAATTCTTATCTCTTTTATCGAGGCTCCTCCTAAAGTCTCAACATTTTTGGACCTTCCTAACACCTACTTCCTATGCAAGACCATTTGAATTAAATTCAAATGAGTTCGAATTCTAACCACTCACACATGTACACTTCTATTTTTCTTTGATCAAGCTAATTTTTACGAGTCCGGGAAAAATACCCTCCTGCTCAAGCTCCACCCCTAACCTCTCTTTCTTTTATTTCTTATCTCTGTTTTGTTTTCATTTTCTTTTGAGAGAGAGAGGAGAGCCCAGCAGCCAGGCCGGCCTGCGTCCCCGCAGTTCTTTTGGCCCAAGGCCCAGCCGCTCCTATAACCCTAGCTTCCCCGGCTCAAACCCCTCTTCTCTCCCTCGTTCCCTCTGCCCGCCGCCACCACACACAGCCAGCGCCAAGAGGACGCGCTCGATCCCATCGCCATCTCCCTACCTCGTCCCGATCCCCATATCACTCTCTCCCTCTCGTCCCCCCTCAGCGCCGTCACCTTCCCTCGCTCCCGCAGCCACTCCCCTCGATCCCCTCCTTCGTCCTTCACCGCCCTGCCACCTGGAGCCCGAGCAGGCCGCGCCTCTCTGCGCCTCCCCTGCTTCGCGCCAAGGACGTCGCCGACAACGGCGTCGCCATCGTCGTCGCTCGCCCACAGCGCTCGGCCTCCTTCCCTGAGTCCAGGCCGCCGCGGCGGCTTCTTGGCTCCTCCGCCGTCGGTCAACCACAGGAGCGCCGTCTCCTTGGTCTCCTTCCTCTCCTCCTCATCCGCGCCAGCGCCGCGCCTCCCGCTCCTACTGCCCGCCTCCGCTCCGCGCCGCACATCCCTCTGCGTCCATGGCTTCGCCTCCTTTGCTCGATCCCTCTGCGTCCATGGCTTCGCCTCCTTTGCTCGTCGCTTGCTCGCCTTGCGCCGCCTCGTCCATGCCTTGTCCGTCGTCGCTATTGTGCCTCCTGTTCGTGGCGCTTGGCTGCATCCATGGCCTCTCCAGCAGCCGCTGCTGCACCAACACGGCAGGTTGTTGCCACCCAAGACCGCCATCCCCATGAGCTAGTGCTACCACGACCACCTTTGCCTGTTAGAGCATTACTAGTAGAGCCCTCAAACCCTCAAACCCCTAAAAATAACTGCTTTTTTACAGTTTTCATCGAAAAAAAGCCATAGACTAGAACCCCTTAACCCTCAAACCCTCAAAAAATTTTAAAGGTCCAATCCTCAAACCATCTCCCAACCTTCAAAAGTAAGGGTGGGGAGCAAAACCTACCCCAACCCTCATTTGGCGGTTATCCTCGTGCAGGAGGGAAAAATCCTCCCAACTCCCACGCCCGCCACTGCCACTGCTAGTCACCCCCGTCGCCGGCCGCCGCCCCGTCGACCTCCTGCGCGCTCGCGCGCGCCCCGCCCCTAGCCGCCGGCCTCTCCTCCACCTTCTCACGGC
>NC_041391.1:393086143-393138862 GCF_002162155.2 Triticum dicoccoides | reverse complement strand
CCGCCACCACCGCCCTCCGGCCACTGCCCTCCGCCCGCGCCTGCCCCGCCCTCCGCCCGCGCCTGCCCCGCCCTCCGCCCCCGCGCCGCCCTCCGCCCGTCGTGCACGAGGTGCTCGACGGTATGCCCGCAACGACAACGTCGTTCATGGGGAATATTCGGTTAGAAGGGTTGGGTTTGAGGGTTCTAATCTTTGCCCCTGTTTTCAACCCGTAAAAGTGCACAAAAAGACCATTTTTGGACCCTTAAAACGCTAGTGAGGGTTTGAGGGTTCTACTAGTAATGCTCTTAGTCCGTCCAACGCCTTGCCGCTTCTTTGCCATGGCCATCGCCGAGTCCCCTCAGGACCCGTGGAGTCATGTACAGGAAAACCAAGGCCGAAGACTACCGTGGCTGTGTATCTCGCCCAGTACCACTACGGTTCGATCAAGACCACCAAGTACCCTTTGGATCGCCAGGACCGAAACCCCAAGTTCGACTACGTGTTACTGCCCCGATCGAGACCGCCAAGTACCATGATGAACCGGGAAGTTCCACAAGATACCTCTACCGACGGCCCCAAACGTCTACAAAAAGTGTACCCCTACCGCCACATGAACCACTACTTCCACTACCGTCGTCGTGTACCACTACTTCCGTCTACACCACATCGAACCCGTCCGCTCCGGAAATGCATTCGAAGGTATAACCGTCGAGACGATGACCCGTGGAGAAATGCATGTGATGTATGAGATGCACCTTATGTTGCACCGTGTAGGATTTGTTGCATGTTCCTTGTTTGCCATGCCACTGGCATGTGGGACACCCGGTTGCCGGGATCACCCCACCATCCTTGCATGACACGCTCACGCCCACTAACTTTTGCACCGATATCTTCATGAGCTACCGGAACCGATATGCTGCTGTGGCATCATTTTCGGATTTGTTGCCGTGGCACCCCTTTCGTTTCGTCATGGTGACCAAATATTTTCATATCTTATGTTATGTCAACATTTTCATAAAAATTGCATAAAACTTTCATCTGCATCATGATAACAACATTTAAATGCTTAAAATTGTTGTTTGCATTAGAACTGCTAAATGACATGGGGATTTTCCGGAATTGTTGTTCGTTATTTTCGGCCTCATTTAAATTGCCTAGCTAGGTAGTTTTATTATGCGTCACCTCTTGCCATGTTTAATAACATTTAATATTGTTGTGTACCTAAACGAGAGCGAACTAAATAACTCGAATGTGGTGTTTCGTCAATATGCAACTTGTTGCATATTGAGCTCCAATTAATCTGTAGTATTGTTTGTTGCACTTTGTCATGCCATGCATATTTAAACCGTACATGCATCATACTTGTTTGTGCATCATGCCATGCTTATGCTTGTTGGTTTACCATGTTGTTTGCTTCTTTCCAGTTTGCTTCTCTCGGTAGCTTCGGTTTCGTTCCGGAGTTGTGAGGATTCGTTTGACTACGTCCGTTTGTCTTCTTCTTGGACTCGTTCTTCTTCCTTGCGGGATCTGAGGCAAGATGACCATTACCCTTGATATCACTTCTATCTTTGCTTGCTAGTTGCTTCGTTCTATTGCTATGATGCGCTACCTATCACTTGTTTACCATGCCTCACACATTGCCATGTCAAGCCTCTAACCCACCTTCCTAGCAATCCGTTGTTTGCCTAAGATACCGCTTTTGCTCGGCCCCTCTTATAGCATTGCTAGTTGCAGGTGAAGTTGAAGATTGCTCCATGTGGGAACATGACTATGTTGGGATATCACAATATCTCTTATTTAATTAATACATCTATATATACTTGGTAAAGGGTGGAAGGCTCGGCCTTATGCCTGATATTTTGTTCCACTCTTGCCACCCTAGTTTCCGTCATACCGGTGTTATGTTTCTTGATTTTGCGTCCCTAACACGGTGAGGGGTATGGGATCCTCTTAATAGTTCGCTTTGAATAAAACTCTTCCAGCAAGGCCCAACATTGGTTTTACCATTTGCCTAATAACAACTAAAACTTAAATACGGGATTTTGGCCGCCCCCCTAGTATTTTTAATCAACCCCCCGGGCCAGTGCTGCTCTGAGTGTTGGTCCGAACTAGAGCACTATGTGGGGCCGCCCCTGGGAAACCTGGGTTATTTTGGCACCTGTACGCGTCGCTCATTCGTGGTGCCCTGAGAATGAGATACGTGCAGCTCCTATAGGGATTTACCTGGGTTTTGCTGGTTTTGTTTTACCATTGTCGAAATGTCTTGTGCACTGGGACCCCGAGTCTGATCGGATGTCCCGCGACGGAGGATTGTCTTTGCGGATCGTGAGCTTATAATGGGCTATGTTGGGACACCCCTGCAAGGTATAAACTTTTGAGAGTCGTTCCTGCGGTTATGTGGCAGATGGGAATTTGTTAATATCCGGTTGTAGAGAACTTGACACTTGACTTAATTAAAATGCATCAACCGTGTGTGTAGCCGTGATGGTCTCTTTTCGGCGGAGTCTGAGAAGTGAACACGGTTTGGGTTATGATTGAACGTAAGTAGTTTCAGGATCACTTCTTGATCACTTATAACTTCAAGACCATTGCGTAGTTTCTCATCTTACTCTTGTACTCGTATGTTAGCCACCATATTTGCTTAGTGCTTGCTGAAACTCCACCTCATTACCACATCCTACCCATAAGCTTAAATAGTCTTGATCTCGTGGGTTTTGAGATTGCTGAGTCCCCATGACTCACAGATACTACCAAAACAGTTGTGGGTGCCGATGATACCACTGCTGGCGATGCTACCGAACTCAAGCGGGAGTTCGACGAGGACCTTGGTCGTTACTATGTTTCGTTTCCTGATGATCAGTAGTGGAGCCTAGTTGGGACGATCGGGGATCTAGCATTTGGGGTTATCTTCTTTTTATTTGGATTTGTTCGTAGTCGGACTATGTGTGTAATCTGAATGATGTATGAATTATATGATCTTTGTGTGAAGTGGCGATTGTAAGCCAACTCTATTTATCCACAATGCGATTATGCCTCTAAGTCGTGCCTCGACACGTGGGAGATATAGCCGCATCGTGGGTGTTACATCGACATTCGCCCACAGGAAGGCAATGAGCACGCTTTCCTATTTGTCATCAAGGGTGGCACTAATGGTGAAGGTACAATCAATGTCATCCTGCCATGCCAGACCCTTCTTCATTGCAGGGGAGGAGCCTTGGGTTTCTTGGTAGCCGAACCTTCCCGCAAGTCACTACCGGGTGCATCGCACTCCGAAGAGGCGCGCTTCCGGGGGTTCTTGTCAGTGTCCTTGCTTGTTTTCTTACCCTTTTTTCTTCCTTGGCCGGAGCCGAGGCCTCGATGGCCTCTGCTGTTGCCGCATCTCTGTACCTTGTTGACGCATATAACTGCATCCTTCTTATCTCACAGGATAGAAATGACTCCTATTGGCCCCGGCATCTTCAAGGTGTTATATGCGTAATGGGACGCTGACATGAACTTGGCCAAAGTTGTACGACCAAGGATGCCGGTTGAATGGCATGGGAAGCCTGACAACATCAAACACAACTTTCTTAGTCCTGTAGTTCAGTTCCCCGCCAAACGACACCAACAATGTGATCTTTCCCTTAGGTTGGCTTCTTCCTTGGTTGATCCCTTGGAATGTGCCAGTCCTTTTGAGGTCCTCGTCAGGAATTTGGAGTCACTTAATCACGTTAGGAGAAATCAAATGTTGTGACCATAAGGTTATGGATTGTTGGTCAAACCAACAATGGAAAGCATCTGACCGCATTGGTGTGATCTGGATGGTCCTCAACATCAAAGATGATGGGTGTGTGGTACAATTTCAGTGGTCCCCGAGCGTTCGCTGCCGTCTTTGCTGCGTTGACCACGCGCGCCCACTGCTTAAGTTGGCGGTGAGAGGAGTGCAAAGATACACCCCCCTTAATGCACATTGCCTCGGTAGCCTTCTAAAATTCTTGTTCACTGAACTCATCATCGTTCTCTTCTTCACTGTCATCCTCATCTTCCTTTTTCCCACGACCCTTGGCAGGCTTTTCCTTCTGCTGATTGGTCTTGCCGTGGCGACCACCACGGTCGCCACGGCATTTCCCGCCAGCCCCACCCCGACCTTTCTCCTTATTACGCCTTTCATATTCAGCCTTCTATCTTTCAACAAGCTGCTCAACTTGTCTGCATTCTTGAAGATCGTGGTCCTTGGTTTGGCAGATCTTGCAGTATGGCCTGTCCGATTTGCTAGTTTTCTCAGCCGCCACAGCCGCCCGACAATCAGCGCATGTAGCAGCTTTCTTGCTGGGTGTCTCGATCTTTGCTTTCTTGTTGGTGCTAGGATCGTTGGAGCTCTCAATGGCCATCACTGCTTTTCCTTTACGCTTTTTGTTGCGCTTCATGTTCTTCTTCCTTAGGGCGGTGGTGTCGTTGTCATCCTCTGAATCGATTTCGACACGAAGGTCCTCCCCTAGAAGTCTCCTCCCCTCCTCAGCACAAGCACACTTGTACACCAACGTATAGATTTTGTTGATGGTCTTCGGTAGCCGAACATTCATCTTGGCACACATCCTTTGATTACACACATTCGTGTGGAATGCGGCGAGCACTGCTACCGGATGTATCTTCAGGATATTGCGGTGTACTCGACTGAATCTTTGCAAATATTGCCGCAATCTCTCTTCCTTCTTTTGCAATAGGGTCTGTAGGTTGCTGGGCTGCCCGAGCTCTTGATGGTAGCCTGTAAAGGCGTCAACGAGTTTGTTGCACAGGTCTGCCCATGAGGAGATGGAATCCTCAGGCAGGTGCATCAGCGAAGACCTCACATTGGGCTTGAGTGCCAATGGAAAGTAGTTGGCGAGCCCTTTTTCATCCCTTCCCCCGGCAGCTTGGACGACAATCATATAGATGCCCAAAAACTATGTCGGGTTCAACTTTTCGTCATATTTCTTTGGTAGGTCAGGCTTAAAGGTGCGGGTCAATGGCCAACGAACTTGCCGCAACTCGCGAGTTAAGGCGGGGCACCCTACCTCGTAAGGGAAGTACCCACTAGTATTGGGCACGGGTTTGTCAACGTCTTGGCCATTACGCCTACCTATTGATAGCGTGCCTCGCGGCGCCGCTCGATGGTGACACGAGCGTCTTCCTTGTTCTTGTCCTTCAACACTTGGCGCTGATCTTACTGAGCTGCGGGTCGGACGAGGCCATTGACATCTTGCCAGGCTCATCGACACACTGGGATTGCTGGGCCCGCCATGGCCACCCCAGGGAGGGTTGCCACGGAGGGGACAACACTATGGGTGTAGTCCTCTCTACGTGGCCACCAGCGTGGGCCGCCGGTGTCATCTGCGAGCATCGTGAAGGTTCCACACGCTACGACTTGTTGGGTTCAGCAAACCTAGTAAGGCTTTGGATGGTGGCTCTCCACTCGTTCATGTTGACCGCTGCTGGAGGAAAGTTGAGCAGCAACTGAGCCCTTGCCATTGCTTCCGCCACTGTCTCCAGCATGATGTGGGAAGCAGAGCACGATGCTGCTCGACTCCTAGACGAGCCAGAAGGAGCGTCATTGTGCTCTTGCCACCTTGGGCCGATCACGATGGCGGTCTGACGCGGTTGGGGCTGTACTTGGTGGCCAATCTCCTGATAAGCTGGGCCCTTCCCATGTGGAAGCGGTCGTTGTGGGTCGACGGCACCGCTAAGGGTCTTGTCACGCTCGCCCTACATGGGACGGAGCACATGTCTTGTCGTCGCCCCCTTGGTTGGTGCGGCCAGAGGATCTTAGCCTCCGCCGGAGCACGCGTCGCCACTGCGATGATTGCGCTCACTCGTGCGGCAGGGAGGTGGAAGCTGGGCATCACCTTGAACCACGGGGGCCCGAGCATGCTCGCCATAAGGCTAAGGGAGATGGGTAGCCCCAACGGCCCAGTTCCTGCTCCAACTGTGGTGGGGCTGACAGCCGCACCGCTCACGGTGATCGCGCAGCTCACGGTGCCTACTCAACTCGTCGTGGCTGCGGTGCCCGTGGTGCCCGCCATAGCACCGCTCTTCTTCTTGGGAGCCATTGATGATGTAGAAAATGATGAGGATTGACGCGCTAGCTGTTGTCTCAGATTCGCAAAAGCAACTCCCCATACTTGACGCGCCAAAGATGTCTTGGAGGAGCACGATCACCTATGGGGTAGGATTGCCCCTTTGTGGTTCGGTGGGGAGCGATCATATTGCACAAAGAGCAGAGGCCACAGGGCAACACGGCGAGGGACAACTCTCTTTTACCTAGGTTTGGGCCGCTTAGTAGCACAAAACCTACCCCTACTTTGGTGGATTGATTTAGAGGAATACGAAGACAGGGAGCGCTCAATCCCAAGAAGGATGCCTCGGGGAGAGCAGCTGCACGTGTACCAGTGTTGAGGGATCAAAAGTTCGAACCCTTTGCTAGGTTGCCTCGAGCCTCCTTTTATAGCTTAAGGGGCGACCATAGTGGAAAAATAGTCATTATAGCATGATTAGATAGCTAACAGTGTTATCATACCTAACTTTAACAGTTAGGACAAAGTGCATTAAATGCACTGCTAAGTGTCATATGGAGAGGTAGCCCCGGCAAGGTTTCTCCACCGGTTGCCTAACCACCTCTTATCTGCATGACACGCCTCTGGTATGGGTGTCATTAAAGGTGATCTCTTTTCCCATAGGTTGCCACATGCTCGACGGGATCCACCTAGCCGCTCAAGAGCTTGACACTGCACTGATTAGTGACTCGTGTGTGATGAGGTGGAGCGGTGGCGTCCTGGCGGAGGCCTGTCGACATGGAGTCTGCCGGGATCTTGACTTGGAGGCTTGTTTTGGTCTTGGCGGCCCCGGGTACCTTGCCGGGGCGGCTTGGCTTCGTCCCCAGGCGCAGTCTCGACCCCACAGGCCCAGTTAGCCCGACAAGGGAGGCTTTTTTTGGAACCTTCTGGTCGGTTTGATCTTCTTAATGTGCTCCTTTTATCTCACAAGAGCGGTTTCTCTGTCTTATCATGTGTCAAGCATTGATACTTGATGTATTATCTGTCACACGCCTGTGCACAAGTCTAGGCGGTAAAGACAAATGTTTGTTGCACCGACAAGAGCAGATCGCTAACAATAATTCCACAATTGTTCAATTACTTGCTAAACTTATGACTTAGATATATCTCTTCATCATAGAATAATTTTGTTTATCTTTGGTCATAATGATATTATATCTTCATCCTGAATTTCTTTGAACCTTTCCAATATTTCAGTGCTTATCAATTAAATCATATTTACTCATAACTTTGATGAAGTACGAATATTCACCGTGCCCTGTTATATTCGTTAGACTTTATACATCATAATGTATTTAAGCATTTCAAATAAAATAATTTTATACTTCATCTTATGAAGTTTTAATTATTCAATATAACCAAGCAGTGCCACACACAAGTGGTTTTATCAGTCTTCTCAAGATGTTTAGCTTTAATGTTATGGATCACAAACTTCAAGATTCATCATTAATAAACCATCACAAAATAGAGGTTTAATCAAATTCCATATTCTTGTAATAATCTGAACAACTATAGTTTAAATCTTAAATATCCATCACATAACCCATAGGATAATGCATTACATAACTCCGAAGCAAAATAACTATTATTTTAGTTCTAAGAATCTTGAAGATAAACTAAAGACATGACTTTGACGGCCTCCGAGTAGCGATCCCATCACCATTCTTGACTTATATCGCAACTTCATTTCTTCCCTCCTTGTGAGCTTTCTATAATCCCGGCATCGGTTTGCAAAATGAGAGGAACCGATCAGTATCAAATACTTATGACATATAGAAAATTACAAGTACAATAACATTAACATTGTGTAACAATTATACCTTCACCACAAGAACCGTTCTTCTTATCCACCAAATATTTTTTGTAGTTAGACTTCTAGTGCCCTTCTACTTGCAGTGGAAACATTTAGTCTCTTTAGAGGCTCCGTCCTTGTTCTTGTTCTAAGACTCGGTCTTACCCATTTCGGTAGATTTCTTCTTCTTGGACTTGCCCTTCTTCTTGAAACTGGTGGTTTTGTTGACCATCAACACTGTTTTGTTCTTCTACATTCCAGCTTCTGCAGTTTCGAGCATAGAAAACAATGCGTTTGCACTTTTATCCATCTCATTCATGTTGTAATTCATGATAAAGTCATCGTAAGATGGGGGGAATGAAGCAAGCACAATATCTATACCGAGTGTCGCTGGAATTCCAAATTTCGGAGAAGCCAGTCTATCAACATAGCCATCAAGCTTTACTATACGCTCACTCATTGAGAAACCCTCTTTCATATTGCACTCAATCAAGGTCTTGGTTAATTCAAAAGGTTTAGTCCTTGCCTGTTTTTTGTACAGAACTCCCAGTGGCCCAAATATGAATTGAGTAGTGGATCGTTCGAAACACTTCTGTAGTACAGGATCCATGCAAGTTAATATGAGGCACTGGACTGAATCATAGTCATCACTACAATCAGCATAACTAGCAACTTCTTCTGGTGTTGCATCCTTTCTGGGAGCATCACCTAGGGGTCAATCTAGCACATACTCCTTCTTATCACTTCTAAGAACAAATCTCAGGTTTCGGATCCAATCCGCATAGTTTCCACCATTGGCAACCAACTTTTATTTATCTAACATAGGGGCTAAGTTGAACATATTGCGAGCCATTGGTCTACAACGATTGACACAAAATTTATTTAGACATTCATTCATAATTAATGTTGCACTAGTGTTTAAAAGAATGTGCCTACGATCACCCAAGATCAATATGAAGATGCATAACAGGTTGGGATCACGATCGTTACCGTCACCGAGTTGTAGCAGAAGAATAACATGTCGGTGTAGATCATACTTGCAGTCCCTCGAACCATCGAAGGATCCCTTGTACCACCTACGAACAGTCCCTCGAACCGAAGACCGAAAGCACGGCCTCTCTACTTGGTTATAAGAGTGCAACCTTCATGATCCGGCAGCGCTTCATCATCCACAGCTAATCGTCGCCGGTGAATTAGAGGGAGGAGATTAGAACCACACCGGGCTTCTAATTATGAGGACAAGAGGATTATCCTAGCTCTTATTAGTCAACTAGGACCAACTACAACTAGCACTAGAAGAACTAGAGGAGGCTCCAAAGCTTGTATATGCAAAAGAGCAAAATCCTCATGTATATATAGGTTGGAGGGAGAGGGAGGTCTGCCACCAAGGGGGAAGGAATCCCCCTTGGTGCGCGGGCCTAGGGGAGGAGGAGTTTGACTCCTCCCCTTCCCCAATTCGGGCTCCTCCCTTAGGGAAGGAGGCACTTTCCCACTTGGGCCTTTTCGGCCCAAATTGCCGTCCACCTCTTGGCCTTTTTAGGCCCGTTGATATTTAAATTAAACATAAAATGTTATAAATACTTATTTACCATTATATATATATATATATAAACATATCTGGAGACTTTTTCCACCTATAAATAATTTATCGATAATACCCGATACTCACCGAAACCCTTCCGGTGACCCCAAAACGCTTTCGGATCCTCTCAGAACTATTCTGAATATTCATGAAATAATTTCACAAATATATTCTCATGAATCCCATCCTACTAACACTCAACAGATATGACTGCCTTAAGCTTGTGACCTTGTAGGTTCGGTAACTCATAGACATGGACAAAATCGTTCATTCAATGACCGACAGCAGGACCATAGACGTCCATATTGGTCCATGTGAGTACAAGAATGATATTCGAGTGAACCTTTGGTTATCATGTGATGTTCCTTTTCTTAGCGATACTTCATAGAACCCGGGATGTATCGGTATCCTCCTGAGTCATCACGATGCTCACTATACGGAAATCCTCCTTACCGGTTTTGTTGTTCCTTCTCGTTATTATGTTCCGGCAACCCCCTAATGAAGTCACCTATGTATGGATAGATGATGATCGATGCCATCACACCGAGAGGTCCTAAGAATATCCCTCCATTGTCAAAGGAGAAAATCCCACTCTTGAGCTATATGGACACTTGTCAAACTTTCCGATGAACCTGTAAGTTGTCGTTATGATCACTGTGTTACAGGTGACATTTGACCAACCCCAAAGACCGTCTTATGGCAAGAAGTCACCATGGTACTCTCATGGTCTAAGGATCAATATCACACGTTAACACTCCATGTTATTACACTTGAATGAAGACGATATTAATCCAATTCACAACAAACAAGTTTGGGTCAGTTCAATATGATCGTTCTTCCAACATCATAATATCAATGTTGTTTTAGGATCATCGTTACACTTAACAATATCCTAAGATCCAGAAAACGTGATCACCAACAACACTTGAGCTAGTCCTAGAGGTAAGACTAGGAACATTTTATTTACCATTTATTATTCCACACGTGCATATGAGTTTTCCACTGAATCACATATTCCAGGATCATAGCAGTTATAGAATAGAATATAAACTCCATAATTATGAATATGAAAAATATATAATACAAATATTATTGCCTCTAGGGCATATTTCCAAAACTTTCATTAATTCTGTCCATTGCTTAACATAAGTGTCGCAACACCTTATATTTGGGCCAGGCCCATGTAATTTTGAAATACACTTAATAGGAAGTTTTTAGAGTCCATGTTAATAGGAAAAACGACTTACGACAGAATTTAGTCATGCCTTGCCAAGGGTGGACAAAATTTACCTCTATCTCCCTATAAATACAGTCATTAGGGTGTCATTTCAGACTTGGATTTTGTCTATATTAAGTTTGACATAGTGCATCGCGCGTACTTCATTTGTGCCCAAGGACCAGGCCAAGATGTTTTAGAACCCGCTTTGATCAATAAATCTTTCCTCTTAAATTTGCAATATCCAGATTGCAATCTCAGTTTCTTGCTTATTCTTCATTTTCCTGCAGGAGAAAAGAACCTCATGGTCAAGTTGATCATGCTCCGGTGTGGTCAATAACCTCTCGGAGTTGGTTTAGTGATTGCTAAGGCGCGAGGTCTTCGTACGTTGTAGTCGGATCGTCAAAGTCTACTCCACCGAAAATTATAGTTACCATCTCATCGAAAGACGGGACACCTTCGCCCCTGTCAAAGTCTACTCCACCAAAAACAATAGTTCCCTTGGCTATATCTATTTTATTGGTTTATTGCGTGTTCGATGAAGTTTCACATACACTTGATATACAGCATGCCATTAGATGACTCGGTTGAGGCCAAGTTCATAAAATTTAATAGTCACTAGGGGATTATTGGAAGTCGCTAGCCAGCCTGATCCAACTAAGATATCCAGGGTTTACCTCCATAAAGAATCTTACAAAAATGGGAGATGGTGATGTGCTCCTTCCTCTAGAGATTGGGCGGATTGTTGAGCGGAAATTCAAGTTTGTGGCCAATATCTCAAAGAAAAGATTTTTAGTCGAGAAGAATATATCGTTTCAGGTGGTTAGCATCATCGGGACATACAAGTCCAAGCTTCAATCAATAGAGTTTGGTCCTCATTCTATTAGGCCAACTTCTGAACCACAGACCCATACTGGTCGGCCAGGTGGACATCAACGTTTGGTTTTGCCCGTCAAACCGTAGGTGCACCCAATGAAGTGGAAGCTGATATGTCTCCTTCGTATCTACTTTTCCAAACACTTTTGCTTTTGTTTTGGACTCTAATTTGCATGATTTGAATGAAACTAACACAGAGTAACACTGTTTTCAGCTGAACTACCATGGTATTGTTTCTGTGCAGAAATAAAAGTTGTCAGAATTGGACGACACTTTTTGGAGAAATATTTCGGAATAAAACAAAAATATTGGAGCAAAGACCCACTGGAGGGGGGCCCTTGCTGCCCACTAGGCATCAGGGTAGGCCACCCTCTCTGGCGTGCCCTAGTTGGTAGTGGGCCCCTAAGGCTCCGCTGACCCTAACTCCAACTCTATAACTTCCTATTTTTTCAACAAAGAAAATAGAAGAGGAAGTTTCATCACATTTTGCAATACGGAGCTGCCGCCACCTCCTGTTCTTCATCAGGAGGCCAGATCTGGAGTCCGTTCGGTGCTCAGGAGAAGGGGGGTTTTCATCTTCGTCATCATCAACCATCCTCCATCACCAATTTCATGATGCTGACCGCCGGGATTGAGTAATTTCTTCATAGGCTTGCTAGAGTGATGGGTTGGATGAGATTTATCATGTAATTGAGTTAGTTTTGTTAGGGCTTGATCCCTAGTATCCACTATGTTTTGAGATTGATGTTGCTATGACTTTGCTATGCTTAATGCTTGTCACTAGGGCCCGAGTGCCATGATTTTAGATCTGAACTATTTATTTTTTCATTGATATATTTGTGTTCTTGATCCGATCTTGCAAGTTATATGCACCTGCTACGTGTTATGATCTGCATATCCCAAGGTCACAGTAATTTGGATTCTTTCCGGTGATTACCATAGTTTGAGGAGTTCATGTATTCACTATGTGTTAATGCTTTGTTCCGGTTCTCTATTAAAAGGAGGTCTTAATATCCCTTAGTTTCCTAATGGACCCCGCTGCCACGGGAGGGTAGGACAAAAGATGTCATGCAATTTCTTTTCCATTAGCACGTATGACTATTTACGGAATACATGCCTGCATTACATTGATGAATTGGAGCTAGTTCCGTGTCACCCTAGGTTATGACAGTTATATGATGAATATTATTCAATGTTATCATCGATCCATTGCCTACGAGTTTTTCACAAGATAACTACTACTCTATTACCGTTACTATTGCTATCATTACTACTATTATCAAATTACCATACTACTTTGCTACTGATCACTTTGCTGTAGATAGTTAGTCTCTAGGTGTGGTTGAATTGACAACTCAACTGCTAATACTTAGAAATATTCTTTGGCTCCCCTTGTGTTGAATCAATAAATTTGGGTTGAATACTCTACCCTCGAAAACTGTTGCGATCCCCTATACTTGTGGGTTATCAGATGCATTTATGATTTGATGAAGTTTTTATATTCAAAATATTTCACATTGCCTGCCAAAAGCCTGGACTTTTACATTAATTGAACTAAATAAAACCTAGATCGAGTTGTGGCCGCCCCCGTCGTTGTCATCCTCGTTGGTGAGGTCGACGAAGGCTAGTGGATCCCATGGAAACTACCATCGAACTATCACTGCAGTGGCACTAGCGCGTGCGGAGGTGCAGCGGCCCCCTGCTACTGCTGCTTCGGTGACCACATGTTCACACCCACCCACATGGCTGGCCCGACGCCCACTCCGGCAAGCAGGGCACCATGGCTGTGCATGATCATGATTGCCCCACCAATGGCCCGAGCGCTTTGCTCTGGCTCCTCCATCTAAAGCTACTTTGCCACGGCATCACCTGCGACCAAAAAAGCAAATTGCTCTGTTATGCAATCCCATTCGTCGAGCTCGTCGAGTTGGGAGTCCTTGTGGGCCTTTTTGTACTCCTCGCTGTTCTCCTCGTCGGACCGTCGGTTGGTGGTGGGAGACTGGGAGCACGCGCTTGAGCGACAAAGTAGGAACCAAGTGTCCAAGTGCTCGTCACAGAACCAGTGTCCTAGAATAGTGAGTTGGCGATGAACGTTGGGTCATGGCGGAGGTCCTCAAGGAGTTGAGATCGGCAATGGTGTATCTCGGCCTTGCTCGCGCGGCCGGTGGCCGAAACCGCAGGCACTGGGACCCTCTCCAAGTTCAGGTGCAAGCTGTTCGGTAGGTGGATGTCAGGCCATGGCACTGGGGTGGCTTCCTACCAGCACCGGGTCCGCAGGTGGCATCAGGGTGAAGCTTGCCGAGCAGTGACGACTCTGCCGTGAGGAGGAGCCGACCTTGTGGTCCTGCTTCCCGGCCTTGCCGCGGATCCATTTCCACGACAATGTTGCGCCATCGGGCGGTGCACCATGGTTAGGTCTGGATGTCGGGCGGCTAGGGGGCAGGAGGAAGAAGAGGACTGGCCAGAGCGAGGAAGTGGGCTAGGCGACCCCCACCACCACGCGTGGCATTAAAAAGTATGCGCAGGGAGGAGTTTGGCTGGCTGACAAGCAGACGTGTCAACACGCGTCGAATTAAATAGGACCGATGGATGGTGGTTAGGTGGCTGGCGTGTAGGCTCAAGACGGACATCAAGCTGACACGCGATGCATCTGTATCGTGTTGGTGTGGATGCAAATCCGGCCTAATTACGGACAAAAAATGTTTTCGCGCCTACGCGTTAGGACGTGATTTTTGCCTTGCGCACTCAACGACACAACCGGGTGAAAAGTTCGGCCGGTTGGAGTAGCCCTAAGTGATGGGGACTCTCGTCTTCTTCATCATACGCGCCATTGCTACATGATGTGAACAGAAAGTCCTCTTGTTGAAACATAATACACAACCACCAACGTAAGAAACTTCGCCACCCGTGTAGTGTAGCGAGATAGGTTTGGCAATGCAACACACAATAACATTGATTGGGTGCATATGCACGTATATATGGTGTACAATGTGGGCCTCGACCTCTACTATACAAAGACTAGGAGGTGGGCTAGGATATACAATATACATGCATAACCATATATTCAACACCCTCCCCCCTCCTCGCAGTCGAAGCGCCACGGGAGAAGCAGAGACTGGACCTGAACTCCTCAAAGACGGGAGTAGGCAATCCCTTGGTCATCACATCAGTGAACTGTTGCACCATCGGGACATGGAGGACCCGAAAGTGCCCAAGGGCCACCTGCTCGCGAACGAAGTGAATATCGAGCTCAATATAATTTGTGCAGCCATGATGAACCGGGTTGGCAGAGAGGTAGACGGCGGAGACGTTGTCGCATTACACAAGCATGGCCTTGTGAACATCACAAAGCTACTCCTGGAGCAGCTGACAAAGACAGGAGCATTCGGCGACGGCGTTAGCCACTACCCGATACTCTGTCTTGGCACTCGAGCGGGAAACCATGGGCTGTCGCTTGGACAACCAAGAGATCAGCGAGGGCCCAAAGTAGACATAGTGGCCTTAGGTGGAGCGACATGTGTCGGGGCAGCCGGCCCAGTCGGCATCAGAGTAGGGGACGAGGTCGGTGGAGGCGGAGGAGTGGACCGGGTAGAGCTCGTTGGGGCTGTCACATCGGTGGAGCACCATCCGTGTACGGGCATCCTAAAAAGAAAAGCCAAACACGTCAAATTTTACGGTGACGGGATTTTCACGTGTAAAAGAACGAATGGAAACAAATTTTTTTAATAAGGTCAGGAGAGACCAGTATGTTAGATAACGATAATGGCATGGAAGTGGAAGGAAAAGCGACATGACCAATATGTGTAATGGGAAGAGATGAACCGTCACCCATGGTGATATGAGTGGAGGTATGGATGGGATGGGCGGTGAGGAGGTTACTGGGGTTGGAAGCCATATGAGTCATAGCTCTGGTGTCCATGTACCTGTCGTCGCCTCCGATGTAGTTTTGTGGCGTAGGAGCAAAGTACAGTGCTGCTAGTAAAGCAGGATCCCAGGGCGCTGGAGGGAGCACCTGTGCCGACGGCTACGGCTGCGATGGTGGCGCCGAGAGCAGTGGAGGAAGGCCACCAACCTGAGGCAGCGGTCCATAGGGCGCCGGATAGCCATAGGGCAGCGGGGGCGCGTATTGTTGCGGGGCAGCATGCAGTGCCTGGTGAGTCGTGGGACGAGCGCCGAAGTGGCCGAGGATGGGAGCGCGCGGGACCGGCATTGAATACGCGTGGACAACACCCATCAATTGGTTCTGCCCGGCATACATGACGCCGGCTGGTACTGCTGCTGCTGCTGGAGGGGTGCCCCTCCGTGGGTACCCGCTGGCTGCGGCTTGTGGCCTCGGCGGTGATCGGCGGGGGGGAGCCTGCTGGAACGGCGGTGGCGGTAGGGGGAAGCCCAACGGTGGTGGATGCGGGAAGGCGCCCGGGCCAGGCCGCGGCTGAGGGACCGGGGCGGGTGGGGCACCACCGCGAGATGTCCCCGTGGCGAGGGCAGTGTGTGTAGGCTGAGTGCACGCCATCTTCATCTGTCGCTCCTTCAATTTCAGGTATGCCACAACCTTGGGGAACGTAGGGTTAGGGATGAGGGTGAGGTTGGAGGCGGATTCCCGAACTCCTTGTTCAGGCTAGCGGTTCGAGTAATAAGAAGAAGCTCCTCGGAGACATTCTCGCCGAGATCATGGAGCTCATCGGAGAGCTTCTTGAGGCGCATGCAAAAGTCATCAATAGACGAGTCATGCTACTGACACCCAAAAAACTCGCCGTGCAAGAAAACCTTGCGTTAAAGCTTGTTGTCGGTGAAGAGGCCGTTGAGGTTCATCCAAACGGCATGAGCATCATCCTCATTAGAGACCACTGTGTGGAAAAGATCCTTTGAGATGGTGGTGTAGAACCAGCGGATGAGAGTGGCGTCGATGGTCATCCACTCGTCATCGTTCACCAAGAGGCTGGAATCCACGGAGCCATCGACATGGTCCTGAAGATTGTACTCACGAAAGACGAGAGAAAAATATGTTTTCCAGGCATAGTAGGTGGAGGTGTGGTGATCGAGGATGATGGTAACACGACCAAGGATGTTGAGGTCGCGTATGAGGACGGGATCAGGACTAGCGAGCGGGTTGGTGCGGATGGAGATGGAGGAGCCAGGGGACCACATGATGCAGCGAGACAAAGGGAGGTGCGACGGCTGTGGAGAACAACAGCAGCGGCGGGAGGGATGGCGGTAGCTGTGAGGGAGGGCAGCGACGGCGTGGGATATCGTGGGGGCTGTAGTGCAGGGGTGGCAGCTGGGTGCGGGAGGGCAGGGGGGCAGCGGCGGCGATGGGTGCAACAGCAGCGGCGAGGTTAGGGTTTTGAAGGTAGGGGCAGAAGCTAGGGTGGGGGCCGCAGCGGCTACACGGGGCGGCGGCGGCTTGGGGAAGACGCGGCGGCGACGACGTGGTGTGGTGGCGGCGGCTGGGAGTGGCGGCGGCGGCGTGGTGTGGCAGCGGCGACGGCGGTGGCTAAGGGTAGGATTGAAGGTATGATGCTGATGTATACTATGCAACCTTCTTCTTGTAGACGTTGTTGGGCCTCCAAGTGCAGAGCTTTGTAGGACAGTAGCAAATTTCCCTCAAGTGGATGACCTAAGGTTTATCAATCCATGGGAGGCGTAGGATGAAGAGCGGCGAAGAGATGGTGATACAAGTGCAATATGGATGGTAGATATAGGTTTTTGTAATCTGAAAATATAAAAAAGAGCAAGGTAACTAGTAACAAAAGTGAGCGAAAACGGTATTGCAATGCTTCAAACAAGGCCTAGGGAGAACAAAATATGCCCTAGAGGCAATAATAAAGTTGTTATTTATATTTCCTTATATCATGATAAATGTTTATTATTCAAGCTAGAATTGTATTAACCGGAAACTTAGTACGTGCGTGAATACATAGGAAAAACAGAGTGTCCCTAGTATGCTCTATTTGACTAGCCCGTTAATCAAAGATGGTTATGTTTCCTAACCATAGACATGTGTTGTCATTAGCTTAGCATTATGATCGTTACAGTTTTATTGCTACTGCTTTCTTCATGACTTATACATGTTCCTCTGACTATGAGATTATGCAACTCCAAAATATCGGAGTAACACCTTCTTTGCTATCAAATGTCACAACGTAATTGGGTGATTATAAAGATGCTCTACAGGTGTCTCTGAAGGTGTTTGTTGGCTTGGCATAGATCAAGATTAGGATTTGTCGCTCCGTGTATCAGACAGGTATCTCTGGGCCCTCTCGGTAATGCTCATCACTATAAGCATTGCAAGCAATGTGACTAATGAGTTAGTTACAGGATGAAGCATTACGGAATGAGTAAAGACACTTGCCGGTAAGGAGATTGAACTAGGTTTGATGATACCAACGATCGAATCTCGGGCAAGTAGCATACCATTGACGAAGGGAACAACGTATGTTGTTGTGCGGTTTGACCGATAAAGATCTTCATAGAATATGTAGGAACCAATATGAGCATCCAGGTTCCGCTATTGGTTATTGACTAGAGATAAGTCTCGGTCATGTCTACATACTTCTCTAACTCGTAGGGTCCGCACGCTTAACATTCGATGACGATTTGTATTATGAGTTATGTGATTTGATGACCGAAGTTTGTTCAGAGTCCCGGATGAGGTCACGGACATGACGAGGATTCTCGAAATGGTCGAGACATAAAGAATGATATATTGGACAATGTTATTCGGACACCGGAAGAGTTCCGAGAGGTACCGGGTAAAAACGGAGTGCCGGAGGGGTTACCGGAACCCGCCGGAGAAGCAATAGGCCATCATGGGCCATAGGGGAGAGAGAGGACAGCCCACAAGGGGGAGGCGCCCCCCCCCATGGGGAGTCCGAATACGACTAGGGGAGGGGGCGCGGCCCCCCTTTCCCTCTCCCTTCCCTTTTTCCCCTTCCACCTGAGGGAATCCCACTAGGACTTGGAGTCCTAGTAGGACTCCTCCTTCTTGGCACGCCCTACAGGGCCAGCCGACCTCCCCCTCTCCTCATTTATATACGAGGGCAGGGGCAACCCAAAGCACAACAAACAATCTCTTAGCGGTGTGGGGTGCCCCCCTCCACAGTTCAACACCTCGGTCATATCGTCATAGTGCTTAGGCGAAGCCTTGCGCCAGTAACTTCGTCATCACCGTCGCCATGCCATCGTGTTGATGGAAATCTCCCTCGTCCTCAATTGGATCAAGAGCACGAGGGACGTCATCATGCTAAACGTGTGCTGAACATGGAGGTGCCGTACATTCGGTACTTGGATCGGTTGGATCGTGAAGACGTTTGACTACATCAACCGTGTTACTAAACGCTTTCGCTTTCGGTCTACGAGGGTACATGAACACGTTCTCTCGTCTCGTTTTTATGCATCTCCTAGATAGATCTTGCATGATCGTAGGAATTTTTTTAATTACTATGTTCCCCAACAGTGGCATCCGAGCCAGGTCTATGCGTAGATGATATATGCACGAGTAGAACACAAAGAGTTGTGGGCGATAATGGTCATACTGCTTACCACCAATGTCTTACTTTGATTCGGCGGTGTTGTTGTATGGAGCGGCCCGGACTGAAATTACATGACCGCGTTCATGAGACTGGCTCTACCGACATGCTGGCGGGTGTCTGTTTCTCCAACTTTAGTTGAATCGAGTTTCACTACGGTCGGTCCTTATTGAAGGCTAAAACAGCACACTTGACGAAAAATCATTGTGGTTTTGATGAGTAGGTAAGAACGGTTCTTGCTAGAAGCCCATAGCAGCCACGTAAAACTTGCAACAACAAAGTAGAGGACGTCTAACTTGTTTTTGCAGGGCTTGTTGTGATGTGATATGGTCAAGACATGATGTGATATAAATTGTTGTATGAGATGATCATGTTTTGTAATAGAGTTATCGGCAACTCGCAGGAGCCATATGGTTGTCGCTTTATTGTATGAAATGCAACCGCCATGTAATTGCTTTACTTTATCACTATAAGCGGTAGTGGTAGTCGTAGAAGCAATAGTTGGCGAGATGAAAACTATGCTACGATGGAGATCAAGGTGTCAAGCTGGTGACAATGGAGATCATGATGATGCTTCAGTGATGGAGATCATGAGCACAAGATGATGATGGCCATATCATGTCACATATTTAATTGCATGTGATGTTTATCTTTTATGCATCTTATTTTGCTTAGTACGGCGGTAGCATTATAAGATGATCCCTTACTAAATTTCAAGGTATAAGTGTTCTCCCTGAGTATGCACTGTTGCTACAGTTCATCGTGCCAAGACACCATGTGATGATCGGGTGTGATAAACTCTACGTTCACATACAACGAGTGCAAGCCAGTTTTGCACGTGCAGAATACTAGGGTTAAACTTGGCGAGCCTAGCATATGCAGATATGGCCTCAGAACACTGAGACCGAAAGGTCGAACGTGAATCATATAGTAGATATGATCAACATAGTGATGTTCACCATTGAAAACTACTCCATCTCACGTGATGATCGGACATGGTTTAGTTGATTTGGATCACGTGATCATTTAGATGGCTAGAGGGATGTCTATCTAAGTGGAAGTTCTTAAGTAATATGATTAATTGAACTTTAATTTATCATGAACTTAGTCCTTATAGTTTTTTGCATGTCTATGTTGTTGTATATCAATGGCCCGTGCTACCGTTCCCTTGAATTTTAATGCGTTCCTAGAGAAAGCTAAGTTGAAAGATGATGGTAGCAACTACACAGACTGGGTCCATAACTTGAGGATTATCCTCATTGCTGCATAGAAGAATTACGCCCTGGAAGCACCGCTAGGTGCAAGGCCTACTGCAGGAGCAACTGCGGACGTTATGAACGTCTGGCAGAGCAAAGCCGATGACTACTCGATATTTCAGTGTGCCATGCTTTACAGCTTAGAATCGGGACTTCAAAGACGTTTTGAACGTCATGGAGCATATGAGATGTTCCAAGAGTTGAAGTTAATATTTCAAGTAAATGCCTCAGTTGAGAGATATGAAGTCTCCAACAAGTTTTATAGCTGCAAAATGGAGGAGAATAGTTCTGTCAGTGAACACATACTCAAAATGTCTGGGTACCATAACCACTTGACTCGGCTGTGAGTTAATCTTCCTGATGATAGTGTCATTGACAGAGTTCTTCAAACACTGCTACCAAGCTATAAATGCTTCATGATGAACTATAATATGAAAGGGATGATGAAAACGATTCCCGAGCTCTTCGTAATGCTAAAGGTTGCAGAGGTAGAAATCAAGAAGGAGCATCAAGTGTTGATGGTTAACAAGACCACTAGTTTCAAGAAAAAGGGCAAAGGTAAGAAGGGGAACTTCAAGAAGAATAGCAAGCAAGTTGCTACTCCCGGGAAGAAGCCCAAGTCTAGACCTAAACTTGAAACTCAGTGCTTCTACTGCAAAGGGACTGGTCACTGGAAGCGGAACTGCCCCAAGTATTTGGCAGATAAGAAGGATGGCAAAGTGAAAGGTATATTTTATATACATGTTATTGATGTGTACCTTACTAGTGCTTGTAGTAGCGCCTGGGTATTTGATACTGGTTCTGTTGCTCATAGTTGCAACTCAAAACAGGGGCTACGGATTAAACAAAGATTGTCTAAGACCGAGGTGACGATGCGTGTCGGAAATGGTTCCAAGGTCGATGTGATCGCCGTTGGCACGCTACCTCCACATCTACCTTCGGGATTAGTTTTAGACCTGAATAATTTTTATTTCGTGCCAGTGTTGAGCATGAACATTATATCTCGATCTTGTTTAATGCGAGATGGTTATTCGTTTAAATCAGAGAATAATGGTTGTTCTATCTATATGAGTAATATCTTTTATGGTCATGCACCCTTCTTGAGTGGTCTATTTTTGTTGAATCTCGATCATGGTGATGCACATGTTCATAATATTGAAGCCAAAAGATGCAAAGTTGATAATTATAGTGCAACTTATTTGTGGCACTGCCGTTTAGGTCATATTGGTGTAAAGCGCATGAAGAAACTCCATGCTGATGGGCTTTCGGAATCATTTGATTATGAATCACTTGGTGCTTGCGAACCATGCCTCTTGGGCAAGATGACTAAAACTCCGTTCTCCGAAACAATGTAACGAGCTACTGACTTATTGGAAATAATACATACCAAATGCGGTCCAATGAGTGTTGAGGCTCATGGCGGCTATCGTTATTTTCAGACCTTCACAGATGATTTGAGCAGATATGGGTATATCTACTTAATGAACCATAAGTCTGAAACGTTTGAAAAGTTCAAAGAATTTCAGAGTGAAGTGGAAAATCATCGAAATAAGAAAATAAAGTTTCTACGATCTGATCATGGAGGCGAATATTTGAGCTATGAGTTTGGTCTTCATTTGAAACAATTTGGAATACTTTCGCAACTCACGCCACCTGGAACACCACAGCGTAATGGTGTGTACGAACGTCGTAACCGTACTTTATTGGATATGGTGCGATCTATGATGTCTCTTATTGATTTACCGCTATCATTTTGGGGTTATGCTTTAGAGATGACTGCATTCACGTTAAATAGGGCACCATCAAAATCCGTTGAGACGACACCATATGAACTGTTGTTTGGCAAGAAACCCAAGTTGTCATTTCTTGAAGTTTGGGGCTGCGATGCTTATGTGAAAAAGCTTCAACCTGATAAGCTCGAACCCATATCGGAGAAGTGCGCCTTCATAGGATACCCAAAGGAAACTATTGGGTACACCTTCTATCACAGATCCAAAAGCAAGATATTCGTTGCTAAGAATGGATCGTTTTTAGAGAAGGAGTTTCTCTCGAAAGAAGTGAGTGGGAGGAAAGTAGAACTTGATGAGGTAATTGTACCTTCTCCTGAATGGGAAAGTAGTTCATCACAGAAATTAGTTCCAGTGATTCTTACACCGAGGAAGCTAATGATGATGATCATGAAACTTCAGATCAAGTTACTACTGAACCTCGTAGGTCATCCAGAGCACGGTCCGCACCAGACTGGTATGGTAATCCTATTCTAGAAGTCATGTTACTAGACCATGATGACCCTATGAACTATGAGAAAGCGATGATTAGCCCAGATTCCGTGAAATGGCTCGAGGCCATGAAATCTGAGATGGGATCCATGTATGAGAACAAAGTGTGGACTTTGGTGGACTTGCTCGATGATCGGCAAGCCATAGAAAATAAATGGATCTTCAAGAAGAAGACTGACGCTGACGGTAATGTTACTGTCTACAAAGCTCGTCTTATTGCGAAAGGTTTTCGACAAGTTCAAGGAGTTGACTACGATGATTCCTTTTTATCCATAGCGATGTTTAAGTCTATCCGAAGCATGTTAGCAATTGCTGCATTTTATGATTATGAAATTTGGCAAATGGATGTCAAAATTGCATTCCTTAATGGATTTCTTAAAGACGAATTGTATATAATGCAACCAGAAGGTTTTGTCGATCCAAAAGTGCTAACAAAGTGTGCAAGCTCCAGCGATACATTTATGGACTGGTGCAAGCCTCTCGGAGTTAGAATATACGCTTTGATAGTGATCAAAGCATATGGTTTTATATAGCCTTTTGGAGAAGCCTGTATTTACAAGGAAGTGAGTGGGAGCTCTATAGCATTTTCTAATATTATATGTGGATGACATATTGTTGATTGGAAATGATACAAAATTTCTAGATAGCATAAAAGGATACTTGAATAAGAATTTTTCAATGAAAGACCTCAGTGAAGCTGCTTACATATTGGGCATCAAGATCTATGGAGATAGATCAAGACGCTTAATTGGACTTTCACAAAGCACATACCTTAATAAAGTTTTGAACAAGTTCAAAAATGGATCAGTCAAAGAAAGGGTTCTTGTATGTGTTACAAGGTGTGAAGTTGAGTCAGACTCAATGCCCAACCACTGCCTCAGCCATAGGTTCTATCATGTATGCAATGTTGTGTACCAGACCTGATGTGTGCCTTGCTATAAGTATAGCAGGGAGGTACCATAATAATTCAGGAGTGGAGCACTAGATAGCGAACAAGAACATCCTAAAATACCTGAAAAGGACTAAGCATATGTTTCTCGTTTATGGAGGTGACAAAGAGCTTGTCATAAATGGTTACATTGATGCAAGCTTTGACACTGATCCGGATGACTCTAAGTCGCAATCTGGATACGTATTTATATTGAATGGTGGAGCTATCAGTTGGTGCAGTTCCAAGCAGAGCATTGTGGCAGGATCTACGTGTGAAGCGGAGTTCATAGTTGCTTCGGAAGCAGCAAATGAAGGAGTCTGGATGAAGGAGTTCATATCCGATCTAGGTGTAATACCTAGTGCATCGGGTCCAATGAAAATCTTTTGTGACAATAGTGGAGCAATTGCTTTGGCAAAGGAATCCAGATTTCACAAGAGAACCAAACACATCAAGAGACGCTTCAATTCCATCTGCCATCAAGTCACAAAGGGAGACATAGAGATTTGCAAGATACATACGGATCTGAATGTTGCAGACCCATTGACTAAGCCTCTTCCATGAGCAAAACAAGATCAGCACCAAGACTCCATGGGTGTTAGAATCATTACTTTGTAATCTAGATTATTGGCTCTAGTGCAAGTGGGAGACTGAAGGAAATATGCCCTAGAGGCAGTAATAAAGTTGTTATTTATATTTCCTTATATCATTATAAATATTTATTATTCATGCTAGAATTGTATTAACCGGAAACTTAGTACATGTGTGAATACATAGACAAAACAGATTATCCCTAGTATGCCTCTACTTGACTATCTCATTAATCAAAGATGGTTATGTTTCCTAACCATAAACATGTGTTTTCATTTGATGAACGAGATCACATCATTAGAGAATGATGTGATGGACAAGACCCATCCGTTAGCTTAGCATTATGATCGTTACAGTTTTATTGCTACTTCTTTCTTGATGACTTATACATGTTCCTTTGACTATGAGATTATGCAACTCCCAAATACCGGAGGAATACCTTGTGTACTATCAAATGTCACAACATAACTGGGTGATTATAAAGATGCTCTATAGGTGTCTCTGAAGGTGTTTGTTGGGTTCGCATAGATCAAGATTAGGATTTGTCGCTCTGTGTATCGGTGAGGTATCTCTGGGCCCTCTCGGTAATGGTCATCACTATAAGCTTTGCAAGCAATGTGACTAATGAGTTAGTTACGAGATGAAGCATTACAGAACGAGTAAAGAGACTTGCCGGTAATGAAATTGAACTAGGTATGATGATATCGACGACTGAATCTCGGGCAAGTAACATACCGATGACAAAGGGAACAACGTATGTTGTTGTGTGGTATGAGCGATAAATATATTTGTAGAATATATAGGGACCAATATGAGCATCCAGGTTCTTCTATTGGTTATTGACTGGAGATATGTCTCGGTCATGTCTACATAGTTCTTGAACACGTAGGGTCCGCACACTTAACGTTCAATGACGATTTGTATTATGAGTTATGTTATTTGATGACCGAAGTTTGTTCGGAGTCCCGAATGAGATCACGGACATGACGAGGAGTCTTGAAATGGTCGAGACATAAAGAATGATATATTGGACGATGTTATTCGGACACCGGAAGAGTTTCAAGAGGTACCGTGTAAAAATGGAGTGCCGGAGGGGTTACCGGACCCCCCCCCCTCGGGGAAGCAATGGGCCATCATGGGCCATAGGGGAGAGAGAGGACAGCCCACAGGGGGGAGGCGCCCCCCCCATGGGGAGTCCTAATATGACTAGGGGAGGGGGCGCGGCCCCCCTTTCCCTCTCCCTTCCCTTTTCCCCCTTCCACCTGAGGGAATCCTACTAGGACTTGGAGTCCTAGTAGGACTCCTCCTTATTGGCGCGCCCTACAGGGCCGGCCGGCCTCCCCCTCTCCTCCTTTATATACGGGGGCAGGGGGCAACCCAAAGCACAACAAACAATCTCTTAGAGGTGTGGGGTGCCCCCCTCCACAGTTTAACACCTCGGTCATATCGTCATAGTGCTTAGGCGAAGCCTTGCGCCAGTAACTTCATCATCACTGTTGCCATGCCATCGTGCTGACGGAACTCTCCGTCATCCTCAACTGGATCAAGATCACGAGGGACGTCATCATGCTGAACGTGTGCTGAACATGGAGGTGCCATACATTCGGTACTTGGATCAGTTGGATCGTGAAGACGTTTGACTACATCAACCGCGTTACTAAACGCTTCCGCTTTTGGTCCTACACCTCTTCCCAACATTGCCTTGGCCAGCATCCTCTGGAGCCCTGCCCCTCTTTGAGCTTGAAACCCCCGTGTCTATCGCAACATTTGAATCAATGCCTCCCTTTAGTAGAGGAACTTTCGGTGCAGCCTTATCGTTATTGCCCCCTACACGATCTTCGTGATGTTCATCGTGGTCACTGTCATGCGGCACATTCTCCGTGTCATCGTCGCCGTCCTTGTCATGACCAGCATCCATGCCACCAAAACTGTCATGCCCAATATGCGACCCTATCCTAAAGGAACTCGAAGGTCCCACCAAGGAAAGAAAGCGCATATTGGAGACGCTTTTGCAAGGTGGATATCATTACATCGTACCATTACATAATAGTTGGGGATACATACAAGAGGCATACGATGCCACATGAATACAACAACGTCATACATAAGCGCAACATCCTACTACGGATGAAACACAAACAGAAACTAAAACAACGTCCACCCTGCTAGCCCAGGCTGCCGACCATGAACCTATATCCCCTGAACGACGAAGCATAAGAAGAACTCAAGACAAGCAAGCATCGCTCTCACGTCATGATCATTGCATTACCTGTGCCTGCAACTGTTGTTGTACTAATCTGTGAGCCACGAGGACTCAGCAATCCCATTACCATGGGTATCAAGACTAGCAAAGCTTAATAGGTCTGGAATGGATAAGTGGTGAGGTTGCAGCAGCGACTAAGCATGATATGTTGGCTAACTTACGAATACAGAATAAGATGAGAAGTTACGCAACCGGTCGCAAACTAGTAATGATCAAGAAGTGATCCTGAACTACTTACGTTCAAACATAACACCACGGCGTTCTCTTCTCGACCCACTCGGAAAGAGACCATCACGGTTACACATGTGGTTGGGTATTTTAATTCGACTCTGGTGTCAAGTTCTCTACAACCAGATATTAACAAATTCCCATCTGCCATAACCACGGGCACGGCCTTCGAAAGTTTAAACCCTGCAGGGGTGTCCCAACTTAGCCCATTATAAGCTCACGATCCGCGGAGACAATCCCCCATCGCGGGACATCCGATCAGAATTGGGATCCCGGTGCACAAGACATTTCGACAATGGTAAAACAAAACCAGCAAGACCACCCGAATGTGCCGACAAATCCCAATAGGAGCTGCACATATCTCGTTCTCAGGGCACAACGGATGAGACAAGCTACGAGTAAAACCAGCCCTCGATTTTCCCCGAGGTGGCCCCACAGGCTGCTCGGTTCAGACCAACACTCAGATGAGCACTGGCTCGGGAGGGTTAAATAAAGATGGCCCTCGGGTTTATAACTACCAAGGTAAAGGTATAGTTTGTTAGGCAAATGGAAAACCAAGGTTGGGCCTTGTTGGAGGAGTTTTATTCAAAGCAAACTATCAAGAGGGTCCCATACCCCTCACCGTGTTAGGGACGCGAAATCAAGGAACATAACACTAGTATGACGGAAACTAGGGAGGCAAGTGTGGAACAAAACACCAGGCATAAGGCTAAGCCTTCCACCCTTTACCAAGTATATAGATGCATTAATTAAATGAGAGATATTGTGATATCCCAACATAATCATGTTCCAACAAGGAGCGGGGCTGAGCAAAGCGGTAACTGTCGATGTCAAAACCAGCAGATCTCGGGTAGGGGGACCCGAACTGTGTGTCTAAGGTCGATGGTAACAGGAGATAGGGGACACGATGTTTACCGAGGTTCGGGCCCTCTCTGTGGAGGTAATACCCTACTTCCTGCTTGATTGATCTTGATGAATATGAGTATTACAAGAGTTGATCTACCACGAGATCGTAATGGCTAAACCCTGGAAGTCTAGCCTATGGGATTATGATTGTGCCCTATGTACCAAACCCTCGGTTTATATAGACACCGGAGGGGGCTAGGGTTGTACAAAGTCGGTTATAGAGAAAGGAATCTACATATCTGAATCGCTAAGCTTGCCTTCCACGCAAAGAAGAGTCCCATCCGGAAAAGGGAAGAAGTCTTCTATCTTGTATCTTCATACCCCAACAGTCCGGCCCATGTATACAACCTGGCTGTCTGAGGACCCCTTAATCCAGGACTCCCTCAGTAGCCCCTTGTCGGTGTCAAAACCGGCGGATCTCGGGTAGGGGACCCTGAACCGTGCGTCTAAGGCTAATGGTAACTGGAGGCGGGGGACACAATGTTTACCTAGGTTCGGGCCCTCTCTATGGAGGTAATACCATACTTCCTGCTTGATTGATCTTGATGATATGAGTATTACAAGAGTTGAGCTACCACGAGATCGTAGAGGCTAAATCCTAGAAGCTAGCCTATGATTCTGATTGTTCTTGTCCTACGGACTAAACCCTCTGGTTTATATAGACACCGGAGGGGGCTAGGGTTACATAGAGTCGGTTATAGAGAAGGAAATCTACATATCCGAATTGCCAAGCTTGCCTTCCACGCAAAGGAGAGTCCCACCCGGACACGGGACGAAGTCTTCAATCTTGTATCCTCATAGTCCAACAGTCCGGCACAAGTACATAGCCCGGCTGTCTGAGGACCCCCTAATCCAGGACTCCCTCAGTAGCCCCTGAACCAGGCTTCAATCACGATGAGTTCGGCGCGCAGATTGTCTTCGGCATTGCAAGGCGGGTTCTTCTCCAAGTCCCCAAGTACCTGTCGTAACGGGCAGTGTACGGCTTCCCATTAATGTTGCTCTGCTCGGCTTCTGTACCTTAATAATGGCAGTCTCCACATGTCGAGCGAATGCGAGAAGTCGGGGCATTTTTACATTTGCCACCCTGACCATGTAAGTAAGTCGTCTATTAAAGAGACGTGGATCCTCAGATCCAAATCACACCACCTTCGCCAAGCAAGGATTCATCAGAGCGCGCCCGAAAAAACCATCCCATCATGGCCGGCCACTGCAGCTCCTCCTCTCGCTCTCGTAATGCTAAGCCAGGTGATTAGGTGAAGTGCACCATATCCCACAGCCAGTTGGTGGAGTTGCAGTCCCAGGGGTTTCTCCCGCCTGCATATCTTGTCCCCGTCCGAGCCGGATTAGCCACTTACGATGGCGGGGAGCAAGCAGAGAGTTTCCCCAACCCATCCAGGGGGCAGCGAGTATGCCTTGTCCCTTACTTGCTGAGGGGCCTCGGATTTCCAATCCATCCGTTCCTCCGCGGGCTCCTGGAGTATTACGGCCTCCAGCTGCATAACTTCACTCCTGCCTCCATACTGCACATTGTAGGTTATGTCGCTCTTTGTGAGTTATTTTTGGGCTGCGAAGCTCATTTCGAGCTATGGAAGATGCTATTCTGCCTCGTCCCTCACAATCAGGAGGGATCAATATTCCAAGTGGGCGGAGCCGAAATATGGCGCATCGCCGGGACCGGATACCTGTCCGGCACTCCGAAGAAGACATCCGAAGACTGGCCTTCGGAGTGGTTTTATATGGAGGACGTCCCCCTTCCGGACCCTATCTGGATGGGCCTTCCTGAGTATACCAATGCCCCACTGAAGAAACGCCGCAGCTAGCGTCCCCAAAGCCCCCAAGAGGAAGCTAACAGAGAGGTCCTTTATCTGATGGGCAGGATAAAAACACTGGCCAAATCTGGATTGACAATAATTGAGGTTTTGTCAATATGCATAATGCGGGGGGTGCAGCCGCTCCAGTATCGGGGGCGTCCCATGTGGCACTTTAATAGAGAGGAAGATGCCACCCACTGCGGTCAGAAAGGTCCGGACTCCGCCACCGCATTGGCAAAAATATTGTCCGATTTGTATAAAGGAGAAGAAGAGGAGTTTGTCCACATTAAACCACGGGATGGATTTTCCATGTACAACCCCCTAGCTAGGTGAGCTGCTATCTTTTACTCAACTCTATTCATTCCCGCATTCTATCATCACAAATATTTACCTTGCTAATTCATAGCAGGAACTGCAAAAAGTTGTGAGGGAGGTCCACAGCCCGTCTCCACAGCCAGAGGATCCTGACCGGGCCCTCGACCCCGGACTCGAAGAAGATCCGGACGTATTTGTGGAGCTCGTCGACAGGATGTTTTACCAGGCAAGCTATGACGGCGCCTTAGTAGCCATCATTGCCGATTATACTGGCCTCCTCCCTGCATCACATGTAAGTAAAACCGGAATCCTGACTTCCGAGAAGGATCCCTTCTTTACACCTTACCCACCGCACACATCTTGCGCTTTATAGGGAAGGCCATCGGGGCGCCGTGCTGAGCCCGCGGCGACTCACCAACAGGGGGCACCCAAGCCAGGAAGGCTTAAAAGGAAGGCGGTCAGGACCGAGACACTGTCGCAGAGGTATGATTTAAAACCTGCTCCATGATTATCGTCTTTAAAATATAACAGTGTGCATTGTCCCCCGGCAGAAAGAGTGCTCGTCGGACTGTGACCGGAGATCCTGCCGACCACGCCTCCACTAGCCGGACTCCAGAACCGGACTCAAGGGCGGAGGTTAATGTGGGGACAACGCCGGACGGTCCTCCTATAGAGGATGCAGATAGAATAGCCGCTACAAATTCCGAAGTGGAGAGTGCTATGAATCATAGGCGTCGACGGGCCGTACTCCGCGACCCTAATTACTCCGAAGAGGCGTTCAACGCCTTCAACTCGGGAGACGCGTACATCCGGGCTGCTCAAGGTGGGCTTGCTAGAGCCACAGACCAGTATTTAAAGGATATACGGGTATGAAAAATCTGATAATTATGTATATCAGTAGCCCTTGAGACTTGAAATAGTTGGCACAACTGATTAAAGGATCATTGTATGCATAGGTTCTTACAGAGAAGAATACCCATTTGTCTCAAGAGTTGGAGGAGTGTAAAGCCCAACTACGGGCCACGGTTGCCGGAATGGAGGAATCCAAGAAGGCCTCGTCTAGTAATATTTGTCTTGATCAAAAAGAATTAATTATGTTACTAGTTAGTATTCGACATGCTCGCAAATCTAACAATAGGTTTTGCAGACAATCCCGGAGTGGATCTGGAGATCGTACAAGAGGATGAGCAACATGCTCAACGACAGCTAGAGGCTGGCGAGCACGTGCTTACACGGGTTAGGCGGGAGAAAAACAATCTCCAGGATGCCAATACCCGACTGGGCGTTGAATTGGAAGATGTTCGGGCCCAGCTTGCTGACTCCATGAAGGAGAACAAGAGGCTTCGACGCGACATTTTTAATATGGGCTCAAACGAACCTTTATACAGTTCAGCCAAGAAACGGGCTAATAGAGTTATGTCTATAGGTATGCTGGCAGGTCGTCCCGAAGAGGAGATGCCAGGTTCCGCAGGCGATCTGCTACAAGAGCTTTCACAACTGCACGAACAAGTTCGGTAGGTGATGCAGGGTATTGCCCAGGCCTTGTGGCCGTCCACTTCCCTGCCAGGAGGCATGGGGGAGCTTGTAAGGATGCTCAAGGGAGCGCGGCGACGCTTCCAATTATGGAAGATATCGGCCTGCCGACAAGGTGCAAGGGAAGCCTGGGCCATGGTGAAAACACGGTACACTAAGGTTGATCCGAATCACATGGCCCAGGTCAGACTTGGAGGGTTAGATGGGAAAGAGATTTCCGTTAGTCTGGTATATGACCAGGTAGGATTAGCCGCAAAGTATTCCCAACAGGATTGTAGGCTAGACAGCCCGTTGGATGGTATGGAAGAAGAATTTAGCCAGTCTAAGTGACTGTGTACTTCAATTGACATATTTTGTCCCTAGCCGGATTGTAAATCATTTTTCATGGCGGACCTTTTCGCTTCAACCTCCGGACCCGATAGTCCGGAGTGTATCCGAATACCTGCTTAGTTGTGTAAACCGAGGTATGCGTGGAAACCAGGCGTAGGGGTCATAAGTTCTTGAACAGACAAGTACCCAAGTAGCTATGTTCTATTACATGGATAGAAAGAAACATCTTCCAGGGAGAATAGTTTCGCCAAGGGTTCCTTTCCCTGTGTAAGCATGCGTGAATGTGCATGTCCGAACTGCGAACAGAGATGCAGGATATAAAACATCTGGGGGCTTATATTGTAATAGGTAAGAAAACATCTTTTGTTCACCGACCGAATATTCCCTTAAGAATGCTAGCTTTCGGCTTCACCCAGTCTGAGGTACACATCTGGCTGACCCGGCAGTAACAATCATAGAGGTGCTCCCCTTATGCCCTAGACGAACTAACGGGAACGTAGGGCACAAACATAGGAGCCAGGAAACCCAGCTTGGCCAAAACTTAAGTCATATCGATGCATATAATGGCGAAGAAAAGGTACATATGGAAAAGAGACACATATGTAGTGGGCATGAAGCCCGGAAGATAATTATATTAAGCTTATAAGAAGCCCTCAGGTATATTGAGCGCGCATAGCGCGACAAGAGTGTGTAGTCGAGGCACACTTTAAGCCTTTAAGGCCATAAACAAGAAAGAAAGAAAGAAAGAGAGAAAGAGGATATAACTTTAAAAAGAAAGGCAAAGGTAAGGAGACGAACATAGAGTTCAGCACTAGGCATAGAACCTTCGGAGTCTGGCCACATCTCATGGGTTCGGCTCGAGTCGATTATCTGATGCATCACGCACACGGTACGCTCCTCCAGTGAGAACTTTATCAATGATGAAGGCACCCTCCCACTTGGGCTTGAACTTGGCCTTTTTCTTCTCCGGTAGGCGTAGAAAGAGTTCACCAATGTTATAAGTTTTGTCCCGTACTTCTCTGCTTTGATACCTTCGAGCTTGTTGCTGATAGAATGTGGAACGGGCTTTTGCGACGTCGCGCTCCTCCTCTAGGGCATCTAAATTGTCCTGCCGATCAAGCTCGGCTTCTCTCTCTTCATACATGCGCACTCAAGGTGAGTCATGAATGATATCACAGGGTAATACCGCCTTTGCGCCGTACACCATAAAAATGGTGTGTATCCGGTAGTGCAATTTGACATGGTTTGCAGCCCCCATAGTACGGAGTTGAGCTCCTCGACCCAGTGCGTATCTGATTCCTTCAAGGATCGCACTAGTCTGGGTTTGATGCCGCTCATAATAAGACCATTTGCTCGTTCGACTTGACCGTTGTTTGGGGGTGATAGACGGAGGCGTAATCGAGCTTAATGCCCATGTTGCCGCACCAAGTTTTCACCTCGCCGGCTGTGAAGTTGGAGCCATTGTCGGTTATGATGCTGTGGGGGACACCTTAACTGTGTACGACCCCTGATATGAAGTCTATCACTAGTCCGGATTCGACCGTTTTAACTGGTTTGGCTTCTATCCATTTGGTGAATTTATCCACCATGACCAACAAGTTTTTTTTCTTATGGCTTCCACCTTTAAGGGGTCCGACCATATCAAGCCCCCAGACCGCAAAGGACCAAGTTATGGGGGTTGTTTGTAGAGCGGTAGGTGGCATATGGCTTTGGTTGGCGAAAAGCTGGCATCCGGCGCAATGTTGGACGAGGTCCTGTGCGTCTGCTTGGGCTGTCGGCCAGTAGAAACCTATACAGAAGACCTTGCTTACAAGGGCCCAAGCTGCGGCGTGGTGGCCGCCGAGTCCATCTTGAAATTCGGCCAAG
This sequence comes from Triticum dicoccoides, assembly GCF_002162155.2. Classification (NCBI taxonomy): domain Eukaryota; kingdom Viridiplantae; phylum Streptophyta; class Magnoliopsida; order Poales; family Poaceae; genus Triticum; species Triticum dicoccoides. Next base: position 393,105,511 of record NC_041391.1, on the reverse strand, counting down.
AGCTGCCGCCCTTCCTATTCGGGGATGCGCCTTTGGAGCACTCCGGTAGCGCTTTTCTTATAAAGCTCTCCCTCGTAGACCTTGTAGGCTTTAGAGCGCCGCGCAATGAAACGTGCCTCATTTTGGTCCTCGGGGAGTTCTTGCCTATTTAGGTAGGCCAAGAAGGGTTCTGTCCACGAGGCGATGACAGCCATGATCACGTGGGCCAAAGGTGTTATTTCGGTGGCAGAGCCGCTGATTATGTCAGTGTGTTCAGGATCTGGGGTTGTGGTCGGATCCGGACTAGTATTGCCGGTCTCCCCTTGCCACACCACGGATGGCTTGAACAGCCTTTCCAAGAAGATATTAGGTGGGACGGGGTCGTGCTTAGCGCCGATGCGGGCGAGGATATCCGCCGCTTGATTGTTTTCTTGGACCACATGATGGAATTCGAGCCCCTCGAACCAAGCTGACATCTTGAGGATGGCATTGCGGTAAGCTGCCATTTTCGGGTCCTTGGCATCAAAGTCTCCATTTATTTGAGATATTGTGAGGTTCGAATCCCCATGCACTTCTAGGCGTTGAATGCCCATGGAGACTGCCATCCGAAGACCATGCAACAGAGCCTCGTATTCGGCTACATTGTTGGAGTCTGTATATAATATTTGGAGTACCTATTGGACTATATCTCTGGTGGGGGATGTCAGGACAACGCCCGCTCCCAGACCAACCAGCATCTTAGAGCCGTCACAGTGCATGATCCAATTGGAGTACGTGTCGTACTCTTTAGGGAGTTCGGCTTCTGTCCATTCGGCGATGAAGTCAGCCAGTACTTGTGACTTAAAGGCTCACTGTGGTTTGTATATGATGTCGAACGGGAGGAGCTCGATAGCCCACTTAGCAATCCGGCCCGTGGCATCACAGTTATTTATTATATTGTTGAGTGATACTTCAGAGGCCACCGTGATTGAACACTCTTGAAAGTAGTGTCATACTTTCCAGGATGCCATGAAGACCACGTATGCTATCTTTTGATAATGTGGGTACCGTGACTTGCATGGTGTGAGGAAAGTGGATACGCAGTATACATGCTTTTGAAGCGGGAACTTATGTCCGTCCTCCTCTCGTTCGACGACGAGCATTGTGCTTACAACTTGGTGCGTTGCAGCTATGTATAACAGCATGGGTTTGCCAATGTTTGGTGCAGCTAGGATTGGATTGCTATCCAAGTGGGCCTTTATTTCTTCCAGTCCGGCCGTAGCCGCATCCGTCCACTCGAAGTGTTCGGTGCATCGAAGAAGGTGATAGAGAGGTAGTGCCTTTTCTCCCAATCGAGAGATAAAGCGGCTTAAGGTAGCCACGCATCCAGTTAACTTCTGGATTTTCTTGAGGTCTGTTGGGGTAGCCAACTGTGACAGAGCTTGGATTTTAGCTGGATTTGCTTCAATTCCTCTATTGGAAACAATGAAGCCCAGGAGCTTTCCGGCAGGAAGGCCGAAAACGCATTTTTCCGGGTTGAGCTTGATGTCATATGTTCGGAGATTGTTGAACATAAGCCTCATGTTGTCTATTAAAGACTCGACGTGTCTGGTTTTGATGACTACGTCATCTATGTATGCCTCAACTATTTTGCCGATTTGTGTTTCCAGGCATGTCTGAATCATGCGTTGATAGGTTGCATCGGCATTTTTGAGCCCGAAAGGCATGGTGTTCAAACAGAAGGGGCCGTATGGGGTGATGAATGCCGTTGTGGTTTGATCGGACTCCGCCATCTTGATTTGATGGTCTCCGGAGTATGCATCGAGGAAGCACAATGAGTCGTGTCTTGCGGTAGTGTCGATGATTTGATCGATGCGGGGGAGAGGGAAGGGATCCTTGGGGCAAGCCTTACTGAGGTCCTTGAAATTGACACATAGGCGCCAGGATTTGTCCTTCTTTGGTACCATCACCAGGTTTGCTAGCCATTCTGGGTGTTTTATTTCTCTGATGAATCCGGCTTCGAGTAACTTGGCTAGCTCCTCTCCCATGGCTTGTCGTTTAGGTTCTGAAAAACGCCGAAGAGTCTGCTTGACCGGCTTGTATCCCTTCAGTATGTTTAGGCTATGCTCGGCCAGCCTGCGTGGGATACCTGGCATGTCTGAAGGGTGCCAGGCGAAGATGTCCCAATTCTCGTGCAAGAACACCCACAGTGCGGCGTCTATTGTGGGGTTCAGTTGTGCCCCGATGAATGCTGTTTTTGTAGAGTCCGTTGGATGGACTTGGAATTTGACTATTTCATCCGCTGGTTTGAAAGTAGTGGACTTGGATCGTTTTTCGAGTATCACATCGTCCCTGCCCACTGTGGAGCGCAGGGCGGTTAGTTCTTCGGCCGCGAGGGCTGTGGATAATGCCTCAAGGGCCAGGGCGGTGGTTTTGTTTTCGGCATGCCGTGCCATGTCCGGATCACTGGCTAGAGTGATGATTCCACTGGGCCCGGGCATATTGAGCTTCATGTACCCGTAATGGGGTATGGCTTGGAAGCTCGTGTATGCATCCCATCCTAAAAGGGCGTGGTATCCGCTACTGAACGGGGCCACTTGGAATGTGATTTCTTCGGACCTGTAATTCTCCGGCGTGCCGAATACCACGTCTAGTGTGATTTTTCCCACACATCGTGCCTCTCGACTAGGGATAATTCCTCTGAAGGTCGTGCTACTTTGCTCAATGCGGCTCTTGTCTATTTCCATTTTGTTCAGAGTTTCCTTGTATATGAGGTTTAATCCGCTACCACTCTCCATGAACACTTTAGTAAGCTGGAAGCCGTCCACAATTGGACTAAGGACCAAAGCGGCTGGTGCTCGGACTGTTTGGAATTGAGGTTCGTCACTGGCATTGAATGTTATTGCCGTGTCGTTCCATGGATTTTTTGCTGCAACGTAGCAGACTTTGGCGAGGCTGCGGAGTGCTCTCTTGCGCCTGTTGTTTGAGGGGAAAGTCTCAAAGACTGTTAATATTGTATCATTGTTTTCTACGGGATGATGCTCTGCGTATCATTAATGAGGAGATCCTCGCCGCTCTTGGCCACCTGCCAAAGTATCCAACATGCTCTAAGGCTGTGTGTTGGTATGGTATCCGGTGTGGTGTGAATTTTGCATGGCCCATTGAGCCATCCCTCCAATACGGTTCCACGCCCTGTAGTGGGCTTTGGTTTCATTGTAATTGGATCGGGTGACTTGCGAGAGTGCACCCTTTTAGTTCGGACGAGGGGTTTAGTGAGGGCCGGAGGATCCCAGAATTTTGCTTGGGTTTTCCAGGCGCTTTCCATCGCACAGTACTTCTGTACTATGGCCGCCAAGTCAGCGAAGTGTCTTATGTCACGGCGACTTATGGCGTTGAGGATTCCCTTGTCCATGCAATTTTTTCAAAAGAATGAGATTGGGTCTTCCTCGCGACAGTCCTTGACCTTGCTCATTACAAGGAGGAAACTGGCCCAAAAGTGATGTACTGTCTCTTGGGGCTCTTGTCTAATGTGGGAAAGATCGCTTGTATCTGGGTGGGTGGGTAGATTTAAGTCCGAACCCTAACCCGATCTAAGACCCAGGGGCAAAGGAGCTTCCAAACTTGGCAGTTCGGGCTCCAGGATGTTGCCCAATTTTTCTGGCCCGCTGTCCGATTCTAAGTTCGGAGTTTGGGTCATGTCCTCCCGCAGACGGGTATCCGGCTCGGAGAGCTTGGGAATCCTGACATAGTTCGTCCTCAAAATAGAGGAAGAATCGTTGCATTGCTCCTCCACCACCGCTATTGGATGGGTGACCGGCGGAGAGTTAATCTCTCTTTGGTCGGGTTCAAGCCCGATACAATCATAGTCCGTAGCGACTCCCAAGGCGGCGATGCGATACAAGAGCTCGTTCAAGGACGAGAGCTCCATTGGATCCATCTTCTCGATGTATTCCGAGCTGGCGTGGAGGCTGTTTTTGATGACTCGAGAAGTGATCATCAGCACAGCGGCCGAGCGGGCGGTCATGACGAGGCCGCCTAGTCGGAGAGTTTGGCCTAAAGCCAGGGCTCCGCCAGAGATGATGTTGTCCTTGATAACAAGGCGAGCCATCAAGCCTTACCGTGACGACACAGTGGAACTCTCAATGAAAGCACCAATGTCAGTGTCAAAACCGGCAGATCTCGGGTAGGGGGTCCCGAACCGTGCGTCTAAGGCTAATGGTAACAGGAGGCGGGGGACACAATGTTTACCCAGGTTCGGGCCCTCTCTATGGAGGTAATACCCTACTTCCTGCTTGATTGATCTTGATGATATGAGTATTACAAGAGTTGATCTACCACGAGATCGTAGAGGCTAAACCCTAGAAGCTAGCCTATGATTCTGATTGTTCTTGTCCTACGGACTAAACCCTCCGGTTAATATAGACACCGGAGGGGTCTAGGGTTACACAGAGTCAGTTACAGAGAAGGAAATCTACATGTCCGAATTGCCAAGCTTGCCTTCCATGCAAAGGAGAGTCCCACCCGGACACGGGACGAACTCTTCAATCTTGTATCTTCATAGTCCAACAGTCTGGCACAAGTACATAGTTCGGCTGTCTGAGGACCCCCTAATCCAGGACTCCCTCACCCCTGAACCAGGCTTCAATGACGATGAGTCCGGTGCGCAGATTGTCTTCGGCATTGCAAGGCGGGTTCCTTCTCCGAATACTTCAAAGTAGACTTTGAAGACAAGAATCATGTCCGGCTCTGCAAAACAAGTTCCACACACAACCGTAGAGAGTATAATATTTCATGAGTCCAATCCGCTGACAACTTTTTGTAGCGTGACATAACGCCACTGCCCAGCCATTATTCAAACCGTTTTTAGCCTGCCGCTCCATATTTTAAGGTGCGGTTTCATTGGCACGTATTGTCAAAGCAGAGATCGTGTCCTCTTATTACGGGATTCTCATCAATACGGGTGTTGGTAACCCAACTGTTCCGTTGGCATGATTCCTTGGAAATAGGCATGTTTTAAGGCCTAGGAGGGACGCTTGATATTCATTGCCCTTATAAAGGAGCGGAAACTCGTCCTCCTTCCTTTACGCCAAGTCCTTTTAACCTTTCCCACCTTGAGTTCTAGCACCCAAAGCACAATCTGATCACTTCGCGCTTCCTGATCATGTCCAGCCCCAGCCATCAAGGCTGGTGGGTGGCTTCCTCTATCATAGAGGAGGATATCCCGAAGCTCTGGAAGGCAGGATACCTGACTGCGGAAATCCTCCATAGGCTTCCTGCTCAAGGGCAAGTTATTCCCACTCCTAGATCCAATGAGAGGGTTGTATTCATCTCCCACTTCCTCTGAGGGCTAGGATTCGCTCTTCATCCCTTCGTCCGAGGGCTCATGTTCTACTACGAATTATATTTTCAGGATCTAGCCCCGGATTCTTTCCTTCATATCTCGTCATTCATCATCGTATGCGAAGCCTTCCTCCGTATTCCCCACACTTTGGCTTGTGGCTCAAGAACTTTAATGTGAAGCCGAAGGTAATAAATGGGAAATAGGCTGAGTGCGGTGGTGCTGCGGTGAGCAAGCTCGCCAATACTACTTTGCCAAAGGGCTCCTTCATGGAAACTTCCGACCAGTGGTAGCGAGAGTGGTTCTACATCACCGAACCCCGTGGTACTAGGTGGGCAGCTACTCCTGCATTTTGATCTGGCCCTCCGTTATAGCTCGCGTCATGGATTAATAAGGGGTTGGACTGGGGATCCATCAATGAAGTGCAGACGTTACAAAGCCGCATTCAGAGCCTTATTGACAAGGACACCGGTCTCATCAACGTAATCCAAGAAATGCTAGTCTGGCGAGTCCTACCGTGCCAGCGACAGCCTCTCCGCATGTGGGAGTTTAATCCGGAAGGACCACAAGCCCTTCAGCACCTCTCCGGCGCGACACTCAATGGAATGTGGAAATCATTCTTCGGGACGCGAAAACAGTGGTCGGGTACTTCAGAGGACATCAGCCTTGACTGCAACCATCTGGATACATCGGTAAGTGCTCAACTTCCGAACACTGTTTAGTCAAATTCCCCATAACAACATACTGAGAAAATAGTACTCGGCCAGGGCTGGATAAAGAAGGCGGAGAGGATTAGGTGTTCGGCACCTCTTCCCGAAGACTCAGCCGCTCCAGTATTAATAAGGATGTTGGCTCCGATGCCCTACCAAGTGCCGGCGAGGGAAGACAAAGAGGAGAGCAAGGAGGCCCAATGCGGCCTTCATTCTAAAGGCTCACGAGGACCTTTGTCCGAGGAAATTGGAACTTCCACCTCCGAAGGTGGAAAAGAAGGGCAAACTGACCTCCCTTCTCCTCGTGGGAAGAAAAGGACCGCCTCCAAAGACTTGAAGAGAGAAACTTCTAAGCGGGAGAAGATATCCCTGTTAGGGGGTTCTGGTTCGGGAGGTGGCGTTGACACGCAATCTTTCCATAAAGATAGGCCCTTAGCTGAATCATAAGTGAACAAGGGTGTTTTGAACATATCTAGTTTATTTTCCTGGCTGCAAGGGTAACATTTAAAATGTATGTTTACAGTCCAGCAAGCCGCTTTCCTCGACAGTCCTCCTCTTTGGGGGATCTTCTTCTAGAGATGATGGAGAGCGAGACACCTCTACAGATCTCGCCGCCTGATAAGGCAGACGATGTCGAGGTGTCATCCCTGAGGATCTCTCCCGATCAACAAGCAGTGCGAGGGACAGTGAAGACCGCGCCCGAAGGTGACACTTTGGCCACCCGGGATCTGGGGTATACGGCCCTCATGGGGACCAACGACAAAACTCTCGGACTATCAAAGTTTCGAGGGACGAAGCAACCTGTTTCAGATCCGGTGGCGCCGGATACATTGATGGACATATTGCAACATGCGTCCGTCTCATAGGAACATCGTACCTTGATGGGTACGGTGGTTGAGAGAGTTCGGTCCGCGAAAAGCAGATTGGATGAAGCCTTTATGAGCCTACTAAGATGCTTCGAGGTACGTAATGTAATATTTTTAATTGTGTCATAAACGTAAAATGCGCCTGTGTATAGATAGTAGCCCCTGAGACTCTGGTTGACGTCCAAAGGGAGGCGATCAGAGGATCAAGAAATAGATGCCCATGAAATGAGCTGACTAATTGAACACAGGATTTTACATCCATGGCGACTGCCCGAGCAACAGAGATTGAACATCTGAAGCAGAAAGTTGATGTGGCGGATGATGACATCATGCTTATGAACAGACGGCTCGACAAGGCGCAAGGTATGTCCTTGAGGCACTCGGTAATTCAATTATTACGATATGAGCATGACGCTGAGAAATTTTATACTAAAATATGCATAACTGCAGAGTGTCGCCGCAGTTGAGACCCTTCAAGCTGAGCTTGCCCGTGCCAAGGAGCAAGCTAGGATGGGTAATGCGGCTGCCGAAAAGGCAGCCACTGAGTTAAAGGCCGAGAAGGCTACTCGGCGCCAGTGTGAGGAGAGAACTTCTACTATGGCGCTTGAGCTAAAGGATGCCGCTAGCCGATGCCAATTTCTCAAGGAAGATAACAAAGCCAAAGCGGCCGATCTTGACAAGGCCTTACAAGAGGCGAGGGAAGCCCGGTTTGAGTCTAGAGCAGCTCGGGAGGAGATCCGACAAGCTGGGGAGATTGCGGCTGGTAAGCCCTTCTTATTACAAACTAAGTTTGGCGATCCGAAGTATGCCCTTCTTAATCAAATGTGGAGTTCTCCAGACGCATTTTTAGAATTACCGAAGAGTGTTGCCGATGCAACTCAGTTTTTCCACGTGCAAGAAGGACATGCGACGGAAAAGCTATTCTGGTCGCAATTCAACATGCCCAAGCATCCATTGTTGAATGAACAGATGGCCCGATGAGCCGAGCTCCACAAGATGTCCAGATCTCCCACGAAGGACGTTATAGTCCGGCTATGGCTGACTGAGCCAATTCCGAATAGTTATTTCGGTTTAGTGCGGCAGCTTATTGATGTGGCGCCGCGTATCGACGCTGTTAAGCGGTCAACGTGCATAGAAGGTGCACGGATGGCCCTTGCCCGTGTCAAGGCATATTGGGCAAAGATGAAGGCCACCAATATTGCAGCGCGGAGTCCACCCGAAGGCAAGGACCCTACCACACCAGAACATTACTTTGAACATGTCCTAGAAGCTGCCCGCTTGATAGAGGGTTAGTGCTTGAAAGATATTATGTTCGACTGAAGTGTACTGAAATTGTAAAAACAATATTGTAATATTTTGAAGGCTATGTTTTTATACTTTCTCCCAGAAAGTTTTGGTGCCTCCTGTGCGGCCGTTTATTTATTTGTATGTATATATATAACCTGAAAGTTTACCAGTTGTCGGCTTCATCCCCCTCACGTATAACGCGGGGGTGTTCAGAGAAGCACTTGCTCACACTTGACCCAACGTCTTGGTCCATTAAGGAGGTGTCAATGTAGCGAACCAGGCAATTGGACTATAGGGCTTTAACACTTTCACTTAGCCATAGGAGTTTGACGGTGGGTCTATGATATAGCCCCTGGTATGTGCGCGGTTATCCGAATATGGTGCATTTACATACGTGACCAGAAGAACGGTCCTTCGTTTAACACGGAAGGAATCGCAAAGATTCTGGTGAGTCATCGAGTGGTTGACCAGCTCTCGCCTCATCATGACAGTCAGTTTTCGGCTTTCTCTACTGAGGTTCTCATCCGGATGAACCAGGACACAATCGCAGTAGTTTTCCCTTTACTACCTTAGCCGATAGAGTGGAACGTAAGGTAGCAAGCACAAGAGCCGGGAAACCCAACTATTGACCAAAGACATGATTCAGAGTTGAGGCATATAAGGCCAAACTCGAGACGCCAAACACTCCCTATAGGTGTTCGGGCTTTTCAAAGTGTACTGGGCTGAATACAGCCCCTGGTAAATGGACCCTGTTGTCAAGGCACGTGTGGCAATCTGACATGGGGAGATAACGCAGGTGGTGAGAGAATGAAACTCCAAACAAAATATGGACCAAGCTGCTTCTGTAATATCCCTTTCTAGTACGGCGAGCCGTGTACTTACAGATGGCGCCGATAACTTCCTAAGACATTGTACATGCCAGAAAAGTATAAGACAAAAAGATATAAAGAGGTTTACACAGGGTCTTAATATAAAAAGAAACCTTAGTGCGGGGTCCTGCTGCACGTCTGCGCCGTTTTATCCTTTGTGATGTATCCTTGAAGGGGGTAGTGTGATGGCCATCTGTAAAAAAATAAGAAAAATGCTGGAAAAGAAAATCCAGTGTGCCCGTACATAAAGTTTGTTTGATGAACCTTGAAAGATAAACGTAGAGTCCGAATAGGGTCGAGCCGAACTATGGACTATTTATGTGTAGTGTGCCCCCAGCTCTGCCCAAGGGATTTTAAGGATGTACTTGTATATGCGAGGTACGTATGCTATCACCTTATGGGGCAGTCGATGGGGGCGTAACTGCTAATCGAGCTCAGGTTTATCTGAGTTGCCGTACTGAGGCATACTCCGGACACGTTTAGCCGTGTCTGCGGTCCTGACGACCGATGATCTGTTTGGCTTAAATAAGCCGCTTTGTACTTTGGCTGCTAAGGCCGCAGTATCCTTCTCCGCACGGAGGGAGCGCTCCATATTTCCACTAATCGTGATGAAGCCACATGGTCTAGGAATTTTGAGCTTTAGATAGGCATAATGCGGGGCTGCATTAAAGCGGGTGAAGGCCGCTCTTCCGAGTAGAGCATGATAGCCACTTCGGAACGGAGCTATGTCAAAGATTAGCTCTTCACTTTGAAAGTTATTGGGAGAGCTGAATACGACTTCCAATGTTAAAGAGCCCGTGCAGCGGGCTTCTACACCCGGTATAACTCCTTTAAAGGTTGTGCTGCTTGGCTTGATTCTTGACGGGTCTATCCCCATTTTGCGGATAGTGTCCTGATATATTCGATTTAGACTACTGTCGCCATCTATAAGGACTCGAGTGAGATTGTATCCATCGATTATTGGGTCGAGCACTAGGGCAACCGAACCCCCATGGCGAATACTAGTCGGATGGTCCCTGCGATCAAAGGTGATCGGATAGGCCGCCCATGGGTTGAATTTAGGGGCAACAGGCTCAACGGCATAGATGTCTCGGAGTGCGCGTTTGCGCTCCCTCTTTAGGATATGAGTGACATAGATTATGTTCACTATTTTGATCTCCGGTGGAAATTTCTTCTGTCCCCCTGTGTTCGGCTGACGAGGTTCATCCTTGTCTTCGCTCTAAGGTCCCTTCCCCTTACGTTCGGCGGTGAGCTTGCCGGCCTGCTTGAAGACCCAACAACTACGGTTGGTATGGTTCGCAGGTTTGGTGGGGGTGCCATGAATCTAGTAGTTCCAGTCGAATATTTTGTCTAGGCTTGATGGACCATCTTTGTTGCTTCTAAATGGTTTCTTCCATTGACCGAGTCTGGAGCCACTGAATCCGGCGTTTACTGTTGTATCATCTGGGCTTTCAGTGTTGTTTCGACGTTTGTTTTTGTTATGTCGTGGATTTCCATTGCCATCCCTAACTTCGGATGTGCCAGGCTCACTGGTGTTGCTGCGGGCTAACCAGTTGTCCTCGCCCGCGCAAAAATTGGTCATGAGCGCAGTTAGGGCTGCCATTGTTCTTGGCTTTTCTTGGCCAAGGAGTCTAGCCAGCCATTCGTCCCGGACACTGTGCTTGAACACTGCTAAGGCCTCGACGTCCGGATAATCGACGATTTGGTTCTTCTTAGTGAGAAACCGATTCCATAGTTTTCGGGCTGATTCCCCAGGTTGTTGGATTATGTGACTTAGATCCTCGGTGTCCGGGGGCCGGACATAAGTCCCTTGAAAATTGGCCCACAGAGCATCCTCAAGTTCTTCCCAACTTCCAATGGAATTTTTTGGGAGGCTTTTCAACCAATGCCTAGCTGGTGCTTTCAGTTTGAGGGGTAAGTATTTGATGGCCTGGAGATCGTCTGCGTGGGCCATATGGACATGGAGAATAAAGTCTTCTATCCAGATCGCAGGATCCGTTGTTCCATCATATGCCTCGATGTTCACGGGTTTAAACCCCTCTAGAAATACGTGATCCAGCACCTCATCGGTGAAGCACAGGGGGTGCGCAGCACCCTTGTATTTGACTGTGTCGTGGCGTGGGTTCAACGGTTGTGATGTTCAGTATCGATTCCGAACTGGTATATGACCGACATATTTGGCTTGATAGCCACGATCCCATGTGGGGGCACGGTCCCTAGATCCGTAGATGGATCTGGCTTTACCGGCCTTTTTGTCTAGGTCCTCACGTAGATTGTGTTTCTGGTCCTGGACCGCAACCTCCCTTCCTTTACGAGGAGGGGGTGCGGGCTTATGTACGACATTGCTAGCCGCTCTATCTCGACCATGAGGTGGTCGGTCTGGCTTGTCAGCCGTATTGTTTTTCGGTGGTATAGGCGCAATAGCCTTGTCGTCGAATTCGGGCAGCAGTTTACGCTTAGGATAGCCCCTTGTTTGGCAATTGCAGCCATATTTTTCCTCAGCGTCTAGCTCTTCGTTCCATCTGTTATTGAGCGTATCCTGAGCGGCTTTAAGCCGCTGCTTCTGCTTCTTTAGGCTCCTTGCGGTGGCGATAAACCTTTGATGGAGGCGTTCTTGTTCTAAGGATTCTTCTGGGATGATGAATTCGTCGTCGCCCAGGCTGATCTCCTCTTCAAAGACAGGTTGGTAATTTCTATCTTCGGCATCGCTGCGGTCAGAAAACATCGCCGGATTGTGCTCATCGTCCTCTCGCGCGTCCTGCTCTAACGCTGGGTCCACGGGGTCCTCAGTTTGGTTCAGATTATCATCGTCGTCTGTCACAATGTTGTTGTTTTTCCTTTTGCCGAATCGAGGTTGGCGCTTCTGATGCTGACGCTTGGGAGGTTCATCGACAGGCATACCGTTATCGCCGTCGGCCTCCTTTTCTTTAGGTGTGTCCACCATATATATATTGTATGAGGATGTAGCAGTCCACCGCCCTATGGGTGGTGGTTTTTGTGCCTGCTCCTCTCCGGCATCGTCGACCATACTGTCGATTTCCTCGGAGCCATAATCGAGCCTATCGGTTAAGTCTTCGACAGTGGCAATGAAGTGGACGGTGGGTGGGAAGCAAAACTCTCCATCATCGGATTCCCATTCAAGCCGGACATAGTTCGGCTGAGATTCTCCTGATAAGGACAGGGCTCTTAATGAGTTCAGCACATCCCCAAAAGGTGAGTGCCGGAAGATGTCCACGAAGCTGAACTCAATGATCGGCGCCCGATCAGGTTTGATGGGCACGGACGCACGCGATTCGGAACCTATGGCCGGAGACGAATCAGAGGTTACGATGAGACAGGGCCCACTCAAGGTTGGATCTGTGTGCGGCTCTATTGCCGCTGAGTCTACGGCTCCCGAAGCGGGGTTGAGCATCCTGTCCTTGGATGGCATGATCTGCTCCGGATCTTGGGCCAGAGTGATTGTAGGTGTTATCTTCTGAGCATGGTCTGATGACAGATTTAGGTTATGTTCATCGTGGTGACAGGGAGCGGCCGTCATGGGCTCGAATCCATCGAAGATCAAGTCTCGGCAGATATCGGCCACGTAATTCGAGCTTCCAAATCTGACCCCATGGCCAGGGGCGTAGTTGTCGATCTGCTCTAGATGGCCAAGCGAGTTGCCCGTAGTGCAAAGCCGCCGAATACGAAGATCTGTCCAGGGAGGAAAATCTCCACATGGACTTGCAATGTTGTAGATGATTTACGGAATCATCAAACCTTTTGGTGACGATGCAGCGGAACTCTCAATGAAAGCACCAATGTTAGTGTCAAAACCGGTGGATCTCGGGTAGGGGTCCCAAACTGTGCGTCTAAGGTCGATGGTAACAGGAGACGGGGGACACGATGTTTACCCAGGTTCGGGCCCTCTCTACGGAGGTAATACCCGACTTCCTTCTTGATTGATCTTGATGAATATGAGTATTACAAGAGTTGATCTACCACGAGATCGTAATGGCTAAACGCTAGAAGTCTAGCCTATGATTATGACTGTGCCCTATGTACCAAAACCTCGGTTTATATAGACACCGGAGGGGGCTAGAGTTGTACAAAGTTGGTTACAAAGAAAGGAATCTACATATCCGAATCGCCAAGCTTGCCTTCCACGCAAAGAAGAGTCCCATCCGGACACGAGAAGAAGTCTTCTGTCTTGTAACTTCATACCCCAACAATCCGGCCCATGTATATAGTCCGGCTGTCCGAGGACCCCTTAATCCAGGACTCCCTCAGTAACATAGCCAAACAACGGTTTGCTAGGAAGCGTGAAAAAGGTTAGAGGCTGGCATGGCAATTTGGGAGGCATGATAAACAAGTGGTAGGAAGCGCGACATAGCGATAGCATCAAAACAACTAGCATAACAATGGTAGTAGTGAGTTCCAGGGTAATGGTCATCTTGCCTGAAATCCCGCTAGGAAGAAGAACGAGTCCATGAAGAAGATGAACAGGCGAAGACGAACCAAGCGTAGACGAACGAATCCTCATGATCGCAACGAAACAGGGATATCGAGGAGAAGCATAACCGGAAACAAGCAAACAACACGGTAAACACACAACACATAAACATGACATGATCCTCAACCAAGTATGATGCATGACAAGGCTATATGATGCTACTCATGGAAAGATATGATGCAAACAAGAACAATACATCAAAGCAAGTTTAAATGAGGCCGCAAACAACATATAACAAATCCGGTAAGTCCCCATATGCAAATTTTGATATTGTTCCAGATCTGAATAAACCTTATGTTCAACTAGTTAAACATCAAGTTAAGATGCACCATGATGATCTACACAAAAATCTAGTCAAGTTACATATAAAGTTCATTTAATTCGGAGCTACGGCCTAGATGATATGAGCAAAACAAGTTAAACATGGCATTGATGCAAAATGCATTCAAACAACGAGCAAACACACACAAAACAAGGACTCAACGTGACATGATGAAACTACATGCAATTCTTAGAAAGTTTCATATAAAGCATGCTCAAATCGGAGCAACAGTGCAACACATAGACTCCAAACAAGATATAACAACAATCTACCCAAAACAACAACTAGGCACTTTGCAATCATCAAAAAAACATGCTACACGAATCCTAAGAGCACAAACTTGACATGCAATTTTTGTAAAGATAGCAACATTCAATTATCATTAAGGTTCATGTTCATAGGCATCAAGATTAAACCAATATGATTAATGTAAAAAGCAACTTTATAACACAAGGACATATACATGAACAGAGTTAATATGATGGCATGTTGGAGGCATGAAACAAAGATGCTACAGAAACTATATATAGCAACCAAGGGCATGGAATCAAAGTACTCATAACAAAGAGAAAATAACATCCTGGCATCATATGCATATGACTCATGGATTAGTGGGAACCAACATGACAAGATTGAATGTTGAAACAGTTTCAGGAAGTGTAAAACAACAACATTATGATAGCATGTTTGCAAGCATGGAACAGAGGCATATGAAGTCCAAAATTAACAACCATGGAATGTGAACATAGTACTCATAGAATAATTAAAAACATGTAATTAGAAAATCTCCATCAAAGGCATGTATAAATAAATAACAATCTCACAACATGGCATCATGAAGTTAACAGAAAACTGGAACAACATAGGCGCATGTTCATGGAAACGAAAACATGTGCTACAGGACTTATATGAGGAATCAAAAGGTATTTAATGATTTAGCATAACATGGACATCAAAACGTGTTAACTAAGCATCTCCATATTATGCATGTATTAATTGGAAGCATCAAGCAAACATGGCATCATGATATTACAGATTCAGCATTGACAGAACATTAACAGCGAGTAGCCCACTTCACAAGCTTGATGCACTCACTACAGGGCATATCAAAATACATGGATTGCACCCATGTAAAAATGGCATGATTATGCTCCTAAAACATGTAGACATGATGCTCAAAAGAAAATCGCACAAAAAGTATGAAAATGACAAATAGGCAAGTTATAATAGTTTCCAGCAGTTAACAGCAACATGCACTTTTGCAAAATGGATTAAGATGTCAAGATGCACCCTAACATGAATGCAACATCAGCCAACATGATTATTCTCCTAAAACATGTAGACATAATTCTCAAAAGAAAATCACACAAAAAGATATGAAAAAGACAAATAGGCAAGTTACAATAGTTTTCAGCAGTTAACAACAACATGCACTTCTGAAACAGAGATTAAGATACCAAGATGCACACTAACATGAATGCAAAGGACAACAACATGTAGAGCATGAAAAGAAGAACATGTGCATATCAACATCAACATCATAGGATCAACAGTGACAAAGTTATAGCACTCACAAGATGCATACATGATGTTAACAATCAGCAGATTCCAGCAGTTCATGCCACTTAGCAGTTTTGCAATGAAGATTCAGGCATTAATATGAATAGAAAAATGAATGCAAATGCAACTATCATGTAGAGCATCACGAGATGAAGATTTTTACATATTATGCACACAAATAGAAGCTATGAGCATGGAGATATGGCATGATGAACAAGTGCACATGAGATAGGAATTTCGGGACTTCCAGAAAATATACCACTCTAGATCTAGGGTTTGACCGGATTCACGCGAACCGATGTCAGCCGGAGTTGGGTGTGGAGAAGTCCGGTGAGGCGAGGGAGGACGGAGCCGGCCGGGGGCTCACCGGATCTGGCCGGAGCCGGGGCCGGCGGCGCGCGGGCACAGGCGGCGGGGCGCGGCGCGGAGGCGGCCGGAAGGGACGTGCGCGCGGAGAGGCGCGGGCGGTGGCTGGCGGCGCGCGTGCCCTGCTCGCGGGTCGGAGGCGGTTGGCGTGGGTGGAGGAGGCCGGCGGGTGATACGTCTGCGTCGTATCTATAATTTTTTATTGTTCCATGCCAATATTATTCAACTTTCATATACTTTTGGCATCTTTTTATGCTATTTTTTGGGACTAACATATTGATCCAGTGCCCTGTGCCAGTTCCTGTTTGTTGCATGTTTTATGTTTCATAGAAACCCAATATCAAGCTGAGTCCAAACGGGATAAAAACGGATGGAGAATTATTTTGGAATATTTGTGATTTTTTGGAGGAAGAATCAACGTGAAACGGTGCCCGAGGTGGCCATGAGAGTGGCCCACGCCACCACTCCAGGGGGCGCGCCCCCCTATCTCGTGGGCCACCCGTAAGGAGGTTGATGCCCTTCTTTGGCCGCAAGAAAGCTAATTTTTGGAAAACGATCTGGGCGAAGGTTTCAATCAAATCGGAGTTATGGATCTCCAGATATAAAGGAAACAGTGCCAGGGCAGAATTCCAGAATGCAGAAACAGAGAGATAGATCCAAACTCGGAGGGGCTCTCGCCCCTCCCACGCCATGGGAGCCAAGGACCAGAGGGTAAACCCTTCTCCCATCTAGGGAGAAGGTCAAGGAAGAAGAAGAAGAAGGGGGGCTCTCTCCCCCTTGCTTCCGGTGGCGCCGGTACGCCGCCGGGGGCCATCATCATCACCGCGATCTTCACCAACACCTCCATCATCTTCACCAACATCTCCATCACCTTCCCCCATCTATATTCAGCGGTCCACTCTCCCGCAACCCACTGTACCCTCTACTTGAACATGGTGCTTTATGCTTCATATTATTATCCAATGATGTGTTGCCATCCTATGATGTCTGAGTAGATTTTTGTTGTCCTATCGGTGATTGATGAATTGCTATGATTGGTTTGAGTTGCATGGTTTATTATTGGTGCTGTCCTATTGTGCCGTCCATGTCGCGCAAGCGTGAGGGATTCCCGCTGTAGGGTGTTGCAATGCGTTCATGATTCGCTTATAGTGGGTTGCGTGAGTGACTGAAACACAAACCCGAGTAAGGGGATTGTTGCGTATGGGATAAAGGGGACTTGATACTTTAATGCTATGGTTGGGTTTTACCTTAATGAATCTTTAGTAGTTACGGATGCTTGCTAGAGTTCCAATCATAAGTGCATATGATCCAAGTAGAGAAAGTATGTTAGCTTATGCCTCTCCCTCAAATACAATTGCAATAGTGATTACCGGTCTAGTAACATAGTCAATTGCTTAGGGACAATTTCACAACTCCTACCACCACTTTTCCACACTCGCTATATTTACTTTATTGCATCTTTATCTAAACAGCCCCTAGTTTATATTTACGTGCTCTTTATTATCTTGCAAACCCATCCAACAACACCTACAAAGTACTTCTAGTTTCATACTTGTTCTAGGTAAAGCGAACGTTAAGTGTGCGTAGAGTTGTATCAGTGGCCGATAGGACTTGAGAGAGTATTTGTTCTACCTTTAGCTCCTCATTGGGTTCGACACTCTTACTTATCGAAAGAGGCTACAACTATAATGTATACTTGCGGGTCATCAGAGGGACATGTGGCGCGCGTTGGTTGGGAGAGGGGGCGGCGGCGGACGTGTCCGGCGCGCGAAGGAAGGTGGAGACTAGAGTTAGGGGTGGATTTGATCCGGAATTTCGGGGAAGAGGGCGTATATATATGTAGAGGGAGCTAGGAAAGTCCAAATGAGGTGCGGTTTTCACCCACACGATCGTGATCCAACGACGGAGAGCATGGAGGGGGTTTGGATGGGCTAGCGGGTTGTGGTGAAGGGGTGCTTGGCAGCAAAGAGAGAGGGGTTTCGGTTAACTCAGTTAACCATTGGGGCATCAAACGACCTCCAAATGGAACAAAATTTGACAGGCGGTCTACCGGTGATATACCAAGGCCACTCGGCAAATATCGGTCCATTTCGAGAACATTTTTCCACAGCTCACAAAACAATAACTGGGAGGTGCCGCGGGCGCGGGCGAGTGTGGTTGTGCTTAGAATGGACAATAGAGAGAACCAGGGGAACCCAAACGGATGCAAGTTTTGAAAACATGCAGAAGAGATGCAGATTATGACATGGAAAAATGCAACAAGCAAGCAAATGACATGGCAACGATGGCGAATAACTGGAAGACACCTGGAACATCGATCTCGGGGTGTTACACCTTGCGCCAGTAACTTCATCATCACCATCGCC
Organism: Triticum dicoccoides; assembly: GCF_002162155.2. Lineage (NCBI taxonomy): Eukaryota > Viridiplantae > Streptophyta > Magnoliopsida > Poales > Poaceae > Triticum > Triticum dicoccoides. The sequence goes on along the minus strand of NC_041391.1, from coordinate 393,087,380 downwards.
ACGCCGTCATGCTTACGAAACTCTCCCTCATCCTCAACTGGATCAAGATCATGAGGGAAGTCCTCGTGTTGAACGTGTGCTAAACACGGAGGTGCTGTACGTTCGTACTTGGATTGGTTGGATCATGAAGACGTTCGACTACATCAACCGCGTTACTAAACGATTCCGCTTTCGATCTACGAGGGTACGTGGACACACTCTCCCGTCTCATTGCTATGCATCTCCTAGATAGATCTTGCGTGATCGTAGGAACTTTTTTGAACTACTATTTTCCCCAACATAGGTTTCATACTTTCACTAATGCAAGTTCTCTCAACAATGATAACATTATTAGATCATATAACAATCCTTCAACATGCAACAAAGAGTCACTACAAAGTCACTAATAGCGGAGAACAAATGAAGAGATTATTGTAGGGTACGAAACCACCTCAAAGTTATTCTTTCCGATCAATCCGTTGGGCTATTCCTATAAGTGTCACAAACAGCCCTAGAGTTCGTAGTAAAACAACACCTTAAGACACTCATCAACCAAAACCCTAATGTCACCAAGATACTCCAATGTCACCTCAAGTATCCGCGGGTTTGATTATATGATATGCAACTCACAATCTCAGATTCATCTATTCAAAGCAACACAAAGAACTTCAAAGAGTGCCCCAAAGTTTCTACCGGAGAGTCAAGACGAAAATGTGTGCCAACCCCTATGCATAAGTTCACAAGGTCACTAAACCCGAAAGTTGATCACCAAAACATACATCAAGTAGATCAGGCGAATATCCCATTGTCACCACAGATAAGCACATGCAAGACATACATCAAGTGTTCTCAAATCCTTAAAGACTCAATTCGATAAGAAAACTTCAAAGGGAAAACTCAATCCATTAGAAGAGGTAGAGGGGGAGAAGCATCATAAGATCCAAATATAATAGAAAAGCTCGCGGTACATCAAGATCGTGCCATATCAAGAACACGAGAGAGAGAGAGAGATCAAACACATAGCTACTTGTACGTACCCTCAGCCCCGAGGGTGAACTACTCCCTCCTCGTCATGGTGAGCGTCGGGATGATGAAGATGGCCACAGGTGATGGATCCCCCCTCCAGCAGGGTGCCAGAACAGGGTCACGGTTGGTTCTTGGTGTCTACAGAGGCTTGCGGCGGCGGAACATCCGATCTAGGTTTCTTTTGGGGAGTTTCTATATTTATAGGAAGTTTTGGCGTTGGTTTCACGTCACG
>NC_041391.1:393043986-393085867 GCF_002162155.2 Triticum dicoccoides | reverse complement strand
TGAGTCAGCCACAAGATAGGGGGGCGCGCCCTCCACCCTCATGGATGAGCCGAGACTCTTCTAGCCCAACTCTTTTGCTTCGGGGGCTTCTTCTAGTCCATAAAAAGTCACCGGGAATTTTTGCTACCTCTTGAGCACTGCCTTTGTTTTCCCTGGAAGAGGAAAGGGTGATGCAGCAAAGTAGTGTAAGTATTTCCGTCACTTTTTGAGAACCAAGGTATCAATCCAGTAGGAAGCTCCAAAGAAGTCCCTCGTACCTACACAAACAAACAAGAACCTTGCAACCAACGCGATAAAGGGGTTGTCAATCCCTTCACGATAACTTGCAAAAGTGAGATCTGATAGAGATAATAAGATAAGATAAATATTTTTGGTATTTTTGTGATATATTTGGAAAGTAAAGATTGCAAAATAAAGATAGATAGGAAACTTATATGATGAAAGATAGACCCGGGGGCCGTAGGTTTCACTAGTGGCTTCTCTCAAGATAGCATAAGTATTACGGTGGGTGAACAAATTACTGTCGAGCAATTGATAGAAAATTGCATAGTTATGAGAATATCTAGGCATGCTCATGTATATAGGCATCACATCCGCAACAAGTAGACCAAAATTATTCTGCATCTACTACTATTACTCCACATATCGACCGACTCCTGCCTACATCTAGAGTATTAAGTTCATAAGAACAGAGTAACGCATTAAGCAAGATGACATGATGTAGAGGGATAAAATCAAGCAATATGATATAAACCCATCTTTTTATCCTTGATGGCAACAAGACAATACGTGCCTTGCTGCCCCTGCTATCACTGGGAAAGGACACCGCAAGATTGAACCCAAAGTTAAGCACTTTTCCCATTGCAAGAAACATCAATCTAGTAGGCCAAACCAAACTGATAATTCGAAGAGACTTGCAAAGATAACCAATCACACATAAAAGGATTCAAAGGAGATTCAAATATTTCTCGTAGATAAACTTGATCATAAACCCACAATTCATCGGATCTCGACAAACACACCGCAAAAAGAGTTACATCGAATAGATCTCCAAGGAGATCGAGGAGAACTTTGTATTGAGATTCAAAGAGAGAGAAGAAGCCATCTAGCTAATAACTATGGACCCGAAGGTCTATGGTAAACTACTCACAACTCATCGGAGAGGCCTTGGAGATGATGTAGAGGCCCTCCATGGTTGATTCCCCCTCCGGCGGAGCGCCGACGAAGGCTCCAAGATGGGATCTCGCAGATACAGAAGGTTGCGAAGGTGGAAATAGTTTTTCGTGGTGCTCCTGGATGTTTTCACGGTACGAAAGTATATATAGGCGAAGGAGGTAGGTCAGGGGAGCCACGAGGGGCCCACGAGGTTGGGGGCACGCCCACCCCCTAGGGCGCGCCCTCCTGCCTCGTGGGCGCCTCGGCTGCTTCTTGACGTCAACTCCAAGTCTCCTGGATTGCGTTTGCTCCAAAAAGATCGCTCCCAAAGGTTTCATTCCGTTTGGACTTTGTTTGATATTCCTTTTCTTCGAAACACTAAAATAGGCAAAAAAAACAGCAATTGGAGCTGGTCCTCTGATACGTCTCCAACGTATCTATAATTTATGAAGCATTCATGCTATTTTATTATCTATTTTGAATGATTACGGGCTTTATTATACACTTTTATATTACTTTTGGGACTAAGCTATTAACCGGAGGCCCAACCCATATTGCTGTTTTATTGCCTGTTTCAGTATTTCGAAGAAAAGGAATATCAAACGGAGTCCAAACGGAATGAAACCTTCGGCAGCGTGATTTTTTGGAAGAATATGATCCTGGAGACTTGGAGTTCACGTCAGAAGATCCTCGAGGAGGCCAGGAGATAGGGAGGCGTGCGCCCCCTACTAGGCGCACCCTCCCGTCTCGTGGGCCCCTCGAGCACGTCCCGACCGACTTCTTTCGCCTATATAGTCCCACGTACCCTAAAAACATCCGTGGAGAAGATAGATCGGGAGTTCCGCTGCCGCAAGCCTCTGTAGCCACCAAAAACCTCTCGGGAGCCCGTTCAGGCACCCTGCCGGAGGGGGGATCCCTCACCAGTGGCCATCTTCATCATCCTGACGCTCTCCATGACGAGGAGGGACTAGTTCACCCTCGGGGTTGAGGGTATGTACCAGTAGCTATGTGTTTGATCTATCTCTCTCTCGTGCTCTCTCTATGGCATGACCTTGATGTATCGCGAGCTTTGCTATTATAGTTGGATCTTATGATGTTTCTCCCCCTCTACGCTCTTTTGATAAATTGAGTTTCCCTCTTGAAGTTATCTTATCGGATTGAGTCTTTAATTTGAGAACACTTGATGTATGTCTTGCCGTGTTTATCTGTGGTGACAATGGGATATCACGTGCCACTTGATGTATGTTTTGGTGACCAACTTGTGGGTTCCGCCCATGAACCTATGCATAGGGGTTGGCACACGTTTTCTTGACTCTCCGGTAGAAACTTTGGGGCACTCTTTGAAGTACTTTGTGTTGGTTGAATAGATGAATCTGAGATTGTGTGATGCATATCGTATAATCATGCCCACAGATACTTGAGGTGACAATGGAGTATCTAGGTGACATTAGGGTTTTGGTTGATTTGTGTCTTAAGGTGTTATTCTAGTATGAACTCTTGAATAGATCGATCCGAAAGAATAACTTTGAGGTGGTTTCATACCCTACCATAATCTCTACGTTTGTTCTTCGTTATTAGTGGCTTTGGAGTGACTCTTTGTTGCATGTTGAGGGATTGTTATATGATCTATCTATGTTATTATTGTTGAGAGAACTTGCACTAGTGAAAGTATGAACCGTAGGCCTTGTTTCCTATCATTGCAATACCGTTTACACTCGCTTTTACCACTTGTTACCTTGCTGTTTTTATATTTTAAGATTAAAAAAACCCATATCTACTATCCATATTGCACTTGTATCACCATCTCTTCGCCGAACTAGTGCACCTATACAATTTGCCATTGTATTGGGTGTGTTGGGGACACAGAAGACTCTTTGTTATTTGGTTGCAGGGTTATTTGAGAGAGACCACCTTCATCCTACGCCTCCCACGGATTGATAAACCTTAGGTCATACATTTGAGGGAAATTTGCTACTGTCCTACAAACCTATGCACTTGCAGGCCCAACAATGTCTACAAGAAGAAGGTTGTGTAGTAGACATCAAGCTCTTTTCTGGCGCCGTTGCCGGGGAGGCTTGGTAAGCGGCACTCACACCCCGTCAACTAAGCTCTTTTCTGGCGACGTTGCCGAGGAGGTGAGTGCTTGAAGGTATATCTTTAGATCTTGCAATCGAATCTTTTTGTTTCTTGTTTTGTCACTAGTTTAGTCTATAAAATAAAACTACAAAAAATGGATTTATGTTTGTCTCATACGTTTCGTCTTTTTAATATCTTTCGTGAGTATGATGGGAAGGAAAATTGTGCTCAAGTGCTAGAAGAAGAATGCACTAAAATGCTTGCTACTGAATCTTTGAATGACGAGCATGATTGCAATGTTGTTAGTATGAACTCTTTGAATATCCATAGTACTAATGATGTTTGCACTAGTTATGATGAAAATGTCTCTTATAAGCATGTTGATTTTTATGGAGTAGAGTGGATTTGCATGGACACACCAAATAGAGAAAATAGATATTGCAAGAGGCATAAGTATTTAAAAACTAAAGAGTTGCAAGAAAGGCTAGATGTGAGTGCTGAAAATTTAAATTTCCTTTGCCGTACTTGTGAACTTTGCAATGAATGTGGGCATTTACATCTCCGATGCAAATTGTTTCATGACCGAATCGTGTCCAAAAATTGTGATGATTTGATTTCCCTTGCAGATTATAATGAACTTAGTTTGTTTTTGGTTTATGAAGAGTTAAAATGTTTAACTAAGCCTATTCCAGAATGTAATCTTGAGCATTTCCTTGATATTGATCTAGAAAAGATTTATATGTTTTGTGCGGAGAATTGCATTGAAAATCCTTATATTGCCAATTACCTAAAGAAAAGAAAGCAAATAGAAGATGATGAGAATACTAATGAAAGGGAAGAGACTTCCCAATATCCTCCTATTATTTCTTATGATGAATCAGGTAACGAGGAGGAGCTTTCTATTCAACCAATCTTGTCAATAAGGAGATCAAAAAGGAAGGTTGAACCCACACATAATGTGAAGAAGAAAAAGAAAAGAAGGAACAACAAAGGTAAAAAGGTATCGCTCCCAAATGATGTTGCTCCTACTACTCATTGTGATGATGATAATTGCTATACTATTGGTGCTATCCATATTTTTAATGACGCGAGTGATTATGCTTATGATATGAAAGGGCCCAAGCTTGGGGAAGCTATGTTTGATGAGGATGAAATATTTGAGAATATATTTGTTGAAATTAATGTTTGTCCCAAGATTGGGGATGCTATGTTTAATGAATATGATACTTTTAGCATCCCAAGTTTTGATATGCAAAGTTGTTATGATGATAGCATGCCTCCTACCTATGATGATTCTATTGATGAAAGTGGGTTTGGAAGAGTGTCAACTTTAGGAAGTAGTTATCCCACTATTTTGGAGGATGTTGAATCTTATTGTGATGAATATGAAAGTGTATTTGGAAGAGTGTCAACTTTATTTAGTGATGATTCCACTATCTTGGAAGAGGTTTCAATCGATTATGATGAGAACGAAGTTGCTACTTATGATTATTATTGTGATGAAACTTATGATATAAAAAGTAGTGATGATTATATTTATAAAACTTGTCATGATTATGATTACCCTTTTTCTGAACATTAATATTTTAATGTGGAAACAATTTTTAGTGTTCAAGTCTCTTATGATACTCCCACTATTCTGAATGAGAAGAATTTTGCTTATGTGGAGAGTAGTAAAATTTCTATGCTTGTAGATCATGAAAAGAATGCTTTAGGTGCTGGTTATATTGTTGAATTCATTCATGATGCTACTGAAAATTATTATGAGTGAGGAATATATGCTTGTAGGAATTGCAATAATATCAAGTTTCCTCCCTATGTGTTGAAAATCTTGAAGCTATGCTTGTTTTACCTTCCTATGCTTGTTGATTATTGTTCCCATAAGTTGTTTGCTCACAAAATCCCTATGCATAGGAAGTGGGTTAGACTTAAATGTGCTAGTCTTATGCTTCATGATGCTCCCGTTATGTCTCAATTCTTATATTTTATGTGAGCATCATTGCCATCATTATGCCTAGCTAGAAAGGCATTAAAGAAAAACGCTTGTTGGGAGACAACCCAATATTTATCCTTACTGTTTTTGTGTGTCCACATGATTATGCTACTGTAGTAATCGTGTTTTATAGCTTTTGTTTCAATAAAGTGCCAAGTAAGACCTTTAGGATAGCTTACGGTGATAGTTGTGTTGATCCTGCTGAGAATCAAAAACTTTTGCACCCAGTAAATTAGTTTTGTTAATTCACAGAAACGTGCGTCTGATCTGATTCTTTTTTCCCTGGATTGGTACACAAATTTCTTAGGTCTTCCTAATTTCGTAGAATTGTTTTAGGTCCAGAAGTAAACGTTTGATACAGATTACTACAGACTGTTCTGTTTTTGACAGATTCTGTTTTCTATGTGTTGTTTGCTTATTTTGATGAATCTATGAGTAGTATCGGAGGGTATGAACCATAGAGAAGTTCGAATACAGTACATATTACACCCATATGAATTTTGAATGATTTTATTACAGTACCTAAGTGGTTGCTTTATTTTCTTATACTAACGGAGCTTACGAGTTTTCTGTTGAGTTTTGTGTTGTGGAGTTTTCAAGTTTTGAGTAAGGATTCGATGGACTATGGAATAAGGAGTGGCAAGAGCCTAAGCTTGGGGATGCCCAAGGCACCCCAAGGTAATATTCAAAGGACAACCCAGAGCCTAAGCTTGGGATGCCCCGGAAGGCATCCCCTCCGTCGTCTCCGTTCATCGGTAACTTTACTTGGAGCTATATTTTTATTCACCACATGATATGTGTTTTGCTTGGAGCGTCATTTTTTTGTGTTAGTATTTTCTTGCTGTTATTTAGAATAATGTTTTGCATCTTTAGTTTCAATAAAAATGTCAAGGATAGCCTTTACCATGCTTATTTTGCTAGTATACATGTTGCTGTTTGAAAACAGAAAGTTTACCGCTGTTGAAAAAAGTCCCTAGAAAAGTCAGAGCATGGTATAATGTTGTAACTTTTTGCATAATGAGCTCTGATAAATTTAATACAGTGCGAATTTTCTCTCATAATTTTTGGAGTTAGGGAAGTATTGATACTCTTGCATTCTTTACAGACTGTATTGTTTTGCAGATTGCTGTTATGTTTGCATTGTTTGCATATGTTTGCTTGTTTAATGATTCTATTTGAGGATAGGAGTATTAAATATGCAGAGGCATTTAGTATGCAATGTTGAATAATAATTTTAGTGATTTCTTATAGTAAAAAATGATAAGGTTTTCCATTGGTTTATACTAACCTATCTAACGAATTCTTGTCGAGTTTGGTGTGGATGAAGCTTTTGATAAAAAGAGAAACCATGATATGAGAGGAATTAAGGAGACACAAAAGTTCAAGCTTGGGGATGCCCAAGGCACCCCAAGATAATATTTCAAGAAGTCTCAAGCATCTAAGCTTGGGGATGCTCCGTAGGCATCCCACCTTTCTTCTTCAACAACTATCGGTTAGTATCGGTTGAGCCTAAGTTTTTGCTTCTTCACATGAGTCGTGTTATCTTTGCAATGTCACTTTATTTTGTTTTTCTTGCTGTTTGAATACAATACCAAGATCTGAAATTATTTAATGAGAGAGAGTCTTCACATAGTTACATAATTATTTAGCTACTTGTTGATCTTCACTTATATCTTTTTGGAGTAGTTTGTCATTTACTCGTGTGCTTCACTTATATCCTATGAGTAAATGGTTGAATGAGTTGAATGTCATAAATCTTAAATTATATATGTTTCATTTGCTTATCCCATGGGGAGTAATGACTTCACATCTAAGAAGTAGAGGTTATAAATTTATTGAAGGTTAGCAAGCATTGTATTGGTCATTTGAACAATTCATGAAAGAATGTTGAAGGAAGAGAGATTCCACATATAAATACACTATCCTAGACATCTTTCATAATTTGAGCACTCATTAAGTATGACATGCTAAAGAGTTGATGTTGGACAAGGAAGACAACGTAATGGGTTATGTTTTCCGACATCTCAGTTAAAGTATATTGTCATGGATCATTCAAACATGTTGAGCTTGCCTTTCCCCCTCATGCTAGCCAAATTCCTTGCACCAAGTAGAGATACTACTTGTGCTTCCAATATCCTTAAACCCAGTTTTGCCATTAGAGTTCACCATACCTACCTATGGATTGAGTAAGATCCTTCAATTAAGTTGTTATCGGTGCAAGCAATAAAAATTGCTCTCTAAATATGTATGATCTTTTGGTGTGAAGAAAATAGCTTTATACTATCTTGTTATGGAAGCAATAAAAGTGACGGACTGCATAATAAAGGTCCATATACAAGCGCAATATGATGTGACGTTCATTCGCATTAAGATTTTGTGCATCCAACCCTAAAAGCGCATGACAACCTCTGCTTCCCTCTACGAAGGGCCTATCTCTTACTTTATGTCTTTTACTTTTATGCAAGAGTCAAGGTGATCTTCACCTTTCCCTTTTTCATTTTATCCTTTGGCAAGCACCTCATGTTGGGAAGATCCTGATATATATATCCAATTGGATGTAAGTTAGCATGAACTATTATTGTTGACATCACCCAAAGGTGAATACGTTGGGAGGCAACACTATAAGCCCCTATCTTTCTCAGTGTCCGATTGAAACCCCATAACCATTAGTATTGCGTGAGTGTTAGCAATTGTAGAAGACTATATGATAGTTGAGTATGTGGAGTTTGCTATTCCTGAAAATAAGATGAATTGCAATTGTTTGATGACTGAGAATGAAGTTTGCTAGTTTTTCAAGAAAGTTTATGGTCTATGCTTTGACATGTGAATTGCTTGTTACTTTATTGTGAGAAGTTTTATGAGATGAACTACTGTTATGACATATAATCATGCTAGAAAAGGTGATTGAAATTATCATTGATCAAACTTGTGCACCTTCTAGCATTCACACTTCATAAATTCTTTCTTTTATCATTTACCTACTCGAGGATGAGTAGGAATTAAGCTTGGGGATGTTGATACGTCTCCAACGTATCTATAATTTATGAAGCATTCGTGCTATTTTATTATCAGTTTTGAATGATTACGGGCTTTATTATACACTTTTATATTACTTTTGGGACTAACCTATTAACCGGAGGCCCAGCCCATATTGTTGTTTTAATGCCTGTTTCAGTATTTCGAAGAAAAGGAATATCAAACGGAGTCCAAACGGAATGAAACCTTCGGCAGCATGATTTTTTTGGAAGAATATGATCCTGGAGACTTCGAGTTCACGTCAGAAGATCCTCGAGGAGGCCAGGAGATAGGGGGCGCCCCCCCTACTAGGCGCGCCCCCCTGTCTTGTGGGCCCCTCGAGCACCTCCCGACCGACTTCTTTTGCCTATATAGTCCCATGTACCCTAAAAACATTCGGGGAGAAAATAGATCGGGAGTTCCGCTGCCGCAAGCCTCTATAGCCAGCAAAAACCTCTCGGGAGCCCGTTCCGGCACCCTGCCGGAGGGGGGATCCCTCACCGGTGGCCATCTTCATCATCCCGGCGCTCTCCATGACGAGGAGGGAGTAGTTCACCCTCAGGGCTAAGGGTATGTACCAGTAGCTATGTGTTTGATCTCTCTCTCTTGTGTTCTCTCTATGGCATGATCTTGATGTATCGCGAGCTTTGCTATTATAGTTGGATCTTATGATGTTTCTCCCCCTCTACTCTCTTGTGATAAATTGAGTTTCCCTCTTGAAGTTATCTTATCGGATTGAGTCTTTAATTTGAGAACACTTGATGTATGTCTTGCCGTGTTTATCTATGGTGACAATGGGATATCACGTGCCACTTGATGTATGTTTTGGTGACCAACTTGTGGGTTCCGCCCATGAACCTATGCATAGGGGTTGGCACACGTTTTCTTGACACTCCGGTAGAAACTTTGGGGCACTCTTTGAAGTACTTTGTGTTGGTTGAATAGATGAATCTGATATTGTGTGATGCATATCGTATAATCATGCCCACGGATACTTGAGGTGATAATGGAGTATCTAGGTGACTTTAGGGTTTTGGTTGATTTGTGTCTTAAGGTGTTATTCTAGTACGAACTCTTGAATAGATCGATCCGAAAGAATAACTTTGAGGTGGTTTCGTACCCTACCATAATCTCTATGTTTGTTCTTCGTTATTAGTGGCTTTGGAGTGACTCTTTGTTGCATGTTGAGGGATTGTTATATGATCTATCTATGTTATTATTGTTGAGAGAACTTGCACTATTGAAAGTATGAACCCTAGGCCTTGTTTCCTATCATTGCAATACCGTTTACGCTTGTTACCTTGCTGTTTTTATATTTTTAGATTACAAAAACCTATATCTACTATTCATATTGCACTTGTATCACCATCTCTTCGCCGAACTAGTGCACCTATACAATTTTCCATTGTATTGGGTGTGTTGGGGACACAAGATACTCTTTGTTATTTGGTTGCAGGGTTGTTTGAGAGAGACCATCTTCATCCTACGCCTCCCACGGATTGATAAACCTTAGGTCATCCACTTGAGGGAAATTTGCTACTGTCCGACAAACCTGTGCACTTGCAGGCCCAACAACGTCTACAAGAAGAAGGTTGTGTAGTAGACATCATCCTCCGGTTAGTAGGTTAGTCCCATAAATGATATAAAAGTGTAAAGTAAAGCCCATAAACATCCAAAACGGGTAATATAATAGCGTGGAACAATCAAAAATTATAGATATGTTGGAGACGTATCAAGCATCCCCAAGCTTAATTCCTGCTTGTCCTCGAGTAGGTAAATGATAAAAATAGAATTTTTGATGTGGAATGCTACCTAGCATAATTCTCAATTTAATTTTCTTTATTGTGGCATGAATGTTCAGATCGAAATGGTTCAATATAAAAGTTCATATGGACATAAGAAATAGTAATACTTCAAGCATACTAACAAGGCAATCATGTCTTCTCAAAATAACATGGCTAAAGAAAGTGCATCCCTATAAAATCATATAGTTAGGGTATGTTTCATTTTCATCACACAAAATACTCCCATCTTGCACAACCCCGGTTTCAGCCAAGCAATTGGTTCATAACGCGCTTCAGCCTTTTTCAACTCTCACGCAATACATGAGCGTGAGCCATGGATGTAGAACTATGGGTGGAACAGAATATGATGATGGAGGTTGGGTCGAGAAGACAAAAAAAGGAGAAAGTATCACATTGATGAGGCTAATCAACGGGCTATGGAGATGCCCATCAATTCATGTCAACATGAGGAGTTGGGATTGCCATGCAACGGATGCACTAGAGCTATAAATGTATCAAAGCTCAACAAAAGAAACTAAGTGGGTGTGCATCCAACTTGCTTGCTCACGAAGACCTAGGGCATTTTGAGGAAGCCCATCGTTGGAATATACAAGCCAAGTTCTATAATGAAAAATTCCCACTAGTATATGAAAGTGACAACATAAGAGACTCTCTATATAAAGAACATGGTGCTACTTTGAAGCACAAGTGTGGAAAAAGATAGTAACATTGTCCCCCTTTTTTTCTTCTTTTGGGCCTTTCTTTCTTTTTTTTTGCCCTTTATTTTTTTACTGGCCTTTCTTTTTTTTGCCTTTTTTTATAAGGGACAATGCTCTAATAATGATGATCATCACACTTCTATTTATTTACAACTCATTGATTACAACTCGATGCTAGAACAAGATGTGACTCTATATGAATGCCTCCGGCGGTGTACCGGGATGGGCAATGAATCAGGAGTGACATGTATGAAAAAGTATGCATGGTGGCTTTGCCATAAATACGATGTCAACTACATGATCATGCAAGGCAATATGACAATGATGAAACGTGTCATGATGAACGGAACGGTGGAAAGTTGCATGGCAATATATCTCGGAATCGCTGTGGAAATGCCATAATAGGTAGCTATGGTGGTTGTTTTCAGGAAGATATAAGGAGGTTTATGTGTGATAGAGCGTATCGTATCACGGGGTTTGGATGCACCGGCACAAACTCTCAAGGTGAGAAAGGGCAATGCACGGTATCGAAGAGGCTAGCAATGATGGAAGGGTAAGAGTGCGTATAATCCATGGACTCACACTAGTCATAAAGAACTCATATACTTATTGCAAAAGTTTTATTAGCCCTCAAAGCAAAGTACTACTACGCATGCTCCTAGGGGGGAGGTTGGTAGGAGTTAACCATCGCGTGCCCCCGACCTCCACACATAAGGAAGGCAATCAAAAGAGCACCCCATGCAACAAATTTGTTACACAACTTTTACCATACGTGCATGCTACGGGACTTGCCAAATTCAACACAAGTATTCTTTAAATTCACAATTACCCATAGCTTGACTCTAATATCACCACCTCTATATCTCAAAACAATTATCAAGCATCAAATTGATCATAGTATCCAATTCACTTCCTATGATAGTTTTTATTATATCCAACTTGGATGCCCATCATTCTAGGACCAATTTTATAACCATAGCAAATACCATGCTGTTCTAAAAGACTCTCAAAATAATATAAGTGAAGCATGAGAGATCAACAATTTCTACAAAATAAAGCCACCGCCGTGCTCTAAAAGATATAAGTGAAGTACTAGAGCAAAATTATCTAGCTCAAAAGATATAAGTGAAGTACATATCATACAAGACGCTCCAAACAATTAGAGTATTCTAATAAATTACAAATCATGTGTGTCTCTACCAAAAGGTGTGTACAGCAAGGATGATTGTGGTAAACTAAAAATCAAAGACTCATATCATACAAGACGCTCCAAGCAAAGCACATATCATGTGGCGAATAAAAATATAGCTCCAAGTAAAGTTACCGATAGACGAAGACGAAAGAGGGGATGCCTTCCGGGGCATCCCCAAGCTTAGGCTTTTGGTTATCCTTGGATTATCTTGGGGTTCCATGGGCATCCCAAAGCTTAGGCTCTTGCCACTCCTTATTCCATAGTCCATCAAATCTTTACCCAAAACTTGAAAACTTCACAACACAAAACTCAACTGGAAATCTCATAAGCTCCGTTAGTGCAAGAAAGAAAACCACCACATAAGGTACTGTAATGAACTCATTATTTATTTATATTGGTGTTAAACCTACTGTATTCCAACTTTTCTATGGTTCATACCCCCCGATACTAGCCATAGATTCATCAAAATAAGCAAACAACACACGAAAAACAGAATATGTCAAAAACAGAACAGTCTGTAGCAATCTGTAACTTTCGAATACTTATGGAACTCTAAAAATCCTACCAAAATAGGAAGTCCTGGGAACTTTTTTTGTTGATCTACTGCAAAAAGAATCAACTAAAAATCACGTTTCTGCGATTTACTAAAATTATTCTCGTGCGTGCAGAAGTTTCTGCTTTTCAGCAGGATCAAATTAACTATCACCGTAGGTTATCCTATACGTTCTACTTGGCACAAACACTAATTAAAACATAAAACCACATCTAAACAGAGGCTAGATAAATTATTTATTACTAAACAGAAGCAAAAAAGCAAGAAACAAAAATAAAATTGGGTTGCCTCCCAACAAGCGCTATCGTTTAATGCCCCTAGCTAGGCATAAAAGTGAAGATAGATCTACGTATTGCCATCTTTGGTATTCAAATTCATAAGTGGCTCGCATAATAGATTCATAAGGTAATTTGATCTTTTTTCTAGGAAAGTGCTCCATGCCTTTCCTTAATGGAAATTGGAATCTAATATTCCATTCCTTCATATCAATAATTGCACCAATCGTTCTAAGGAAAGGTCTACGAAAAATTGCAAATCTATATCAAGAACAATGAAATCTACGGTCACACATAATTCCTATTTTCAACAATAAGAACATCATTAATCCTTCCCATAGGTTTCTTAATAGTGGAATCTGCAAGGTGCAAGTTTAAAGAGGAATCATCAAATTCATGGAAACCTAGTATATCACATAAAGTTTTCAGAATCGTGGAAACACTAGCACCCAAATCACACAAAGCATAGCATTCATGATCTTTAATTTTAATTTTTATAGAAGATTCCCACTCATCATAAAGTTTTCTAGGTATAGAAACTTCCAATTCAAGTTTTTCTTCATAAGATTGCATCAAAGCATCAACAATATATTTGGTAAATGCTTTATTTTGACTATAACCATGAGGAGAATTCAACACTGATTGCAACGAGGAAATACAATCTATTAAAGAACAATTATCATAATTAAATTCCTAGAAATCCATAATAGTGGGTTCATTGCTATGTAAAGTTTTGACCTCTCCAATCCCACTTTTACCAAATTTAGCATCAAGATCTAGAATCTCCGAATCATTGGGACGCCTTTTAACTAAAGTTGACTCATCTCCAGTCCCATCATTATCAAGATTCATATTGCAAAACAAAGATTTAATAGGGGACACATCAAAAACTTTTAGATCTTCATCGTTATTTCTTTCTAACCCTTCTGGTTTGGCGGCCATCTTATTAACTAAGGTGGCTTGCTTATCAGAAATTTGGGGTATTGATTTTTCAAGACGAGCAATCTGAGAATTCAAACCATAAAATTCCTTAGACATATCATCAAGTTCTTTATTCATGTATTCCATAAAGCTTTTTTGTTCTTTAAGCTCGTTTCTAAAGAAATTATTATGCTCAAATTTTAAAGTCATAAAGCTTCTAATGTGTAATTAAATCTCTTCCAACCCTCTAATATGAAGATCAACATTCTTAGGCAAAGCCATAAGGGCAAACAGGCACATAAGAGGCAAGCAAAAAAGAGAGGCGAACGAAAAATAGAGGTCGAATAAAACGGCAAGGGTGAAGTGGGGGAGAGGAAAACAAGAGGAAAATGGCAAATAATGTAATGCGAGGGAGATGAGTTTGTGATGGGTACTTGGTATGTCTTGACTTGAGCGAAGACCTCCCCGGCAACGGCGCCAGAAATCCTTCTTGCTACCTCTTGAGCACTGCGTTGGTTTTCCCTTGAAGAGGAAACGGTGATGCAGCAAAGTAGCTTAAGTATTTCCCTCAGTTTGAGAACCAAGGTATCAATCTAATAGGAGGCTCCACAGAAGTCCCTCGTACCTACACAAACAAACAAGAACCTCACAACCAATGCGAGAAAGGGGTTGTCAATCCCTTCACGGTAACTTGCGAAAGTGAGATCTAATAGAGATAATAATATAAGATAAATATTTTTGGTATTTTAGATATAGATTGGAAAGTAAAGATTGCAAAATAAAGATAGATAAGAAACTTGTATGACAAAAGATAGACCCGGGGGCCATAGGTTTCACTAGTGGCTTTTCTCAAGATAGCATAAGTATTACGGTGGGTGAACAAATTACTATCGAGCAATTGATAGAAAAGTGCATAGTTATGAGAATATCTAGGCATGATCATGTATATAGGCATCACATCCGCAACAAGTAGACCGAAACGATTCTGCATCTACTACTATTACTCCATGCATCGACAGACTCCTGCCTACATCTAGAGTATTAAGTTCATAAGAACAGAGTAATGCATTAAGCAAGATGACATGATGTAGAGGGATGAACTCAAGCAATATGATATAAACCCCATCTTTTTATCCTCGATGGTAATAATACAATACGTGCCTCGCTGCCCCTGCTGTCACTAGGAAAGGACACCGCAAGATTGAACCCAAAGCTAAGCACTTCTCCCATTGCAAGAAAGATCAATCTAGTAGGCCAAACCAAACTGATAATTCGAAGAGACTTGAAAAGATAACCAATCACACATAAAAGAATTCAGAGGAGATTCAAATATTTCTCATAGATAAACTTGATCATAAACCCACAATTCATCGGATCTTGACAAACAAACCGCAAAAAGAGTTACATCGAATAGATCTCCAAGAAGATCAAGGAGAACTTTGTATTGAGATTCAGAGAGAGAGAATAAGCCATCTAGCTAATAACTATGGACTCGAAGGTTTGTGGTAAACTACTCACAACTCATCGGAGAGGCCTTGGAGAAAATGTTGAGGCCCTCCGTGTTCGATTCCCCCTCCGGCGGAGCACCGACAAAGGCTCCAAGATGGGATCTCGCGGATATAGAAGGTTGCGGCGGTGAAATAGTTTTTCATGGTGCTCTTGGATGTTTTCAGGGTATGAGAGTATATATAGGCCAAGGAGGTAGGCCAGGGGAGCCACGAGGGGCCCACGAGGGTGGGGGCGCGCCCTCCTGCCTCGTGGCCGCCTCGGCTGCTTCTTGATGTCCACTCCAAATCTCCTGGATTGCGTTTGTTCCAAAAAGATCGCTCCCGAAGGTTTCATTCCGTTTGGACTTCGTTTGATATTCCTTTTCTTCGAAACACTGAAATAGGCAAAAAAAACAACAATTCGGGCTGGGCCTCCGGTTAGTAGGTTAGTCCCAAAAATGATATAAAAGTGTAAAGTAGAGCCCATAAACATCCAAAACGGGTAATATAATAGCATGGAACAATCAAAAATTATAGATACATTGGAGAAGTATCAATTTTCAGCTCGTTTGGACCCCGTTGGATATTCCTTTTCTGTAAAACTCAAAACAAGAAAAAAAACATAAACTGGCACTGGGCTCTAAGTTAATAGGTTAGTCCCAAAAATCATATAAAATAGCATATAAATGCATATAAAACATCCAAGATGGATAATATAATAGCATGGAACAATCAAAAATTATAGATACGTTGGAGACGTATCAAGCATCCCCAAGCTTAATTCTTGCTCGTCCTCGAGTAGGTAAATGATAAAAACAAATTTTTTGATGTGGAATTATACCAAACATATTTATCAATGTAATCTTCTTCATTGTGGCAAGAATATTCAGATCCATAAGATTCAAAACAAAAGTTTAATATTTACATAAAAACAATAATACTTCAAGCATACTAACAATGCAATTATGTCTTCTCAAAATAACATGGCCAAAGAAAGATTATCCCTACAAAATCATATAGTCTGGCTATGCTCCATCTTCATCACACAAAATATTCAAATCATGCACAACCCCAGTTTCAGCCAAGCAATTGTTTCATACTTTAGTATTCTCAAACTTTTTCAACTTTCACGCAATACATGAGAATGAGCCATGGACATAGCACTATAGGTGGAATAGAATGGTGGTTGTGGAAAAGACAAAAGGAGAGAGATAGTCTCACATCAACTAGGCATATCAACGGGCTATGGAGATGCCCATCAATAGATATCAATGTGAGTGAGTGGCGATTTCCATGCAACGGATGCACTAGAGCTATAAGTTTATGAAAGCTCAAAAAGAAACTAAGTGGGTGTGCATTCAACTTGCTTGCTCACGAAGACATATGGCAATTTGAGCAAGCCCATCATTGGAATATACAAGCCAAGTTCTATAATGAAAAATTCCAACTTGTATATGAAATTGACAACATAGGAGACTCTCTATCATGAAGATCATGGTGCTACTTTGAAGCACAAGTGTGGTAAAAGGATAGTAGCATTACCCCTTCTCTCTTTTTCTCTCTTTTTTTGCCCTCTCTTTTTTTGGCCTCTTTTTTTATATTTTTTTATTTTTCGTCCGGAGTCTCATCCTGACTTGTGGGGAAACCATAGTCTCCATCATCCTTTCCTCACTGGGATAATGCTTTATTAATGAAGATCATCACACTTATATTTACTTACAACTCAAGATTTACAACTCGGTACTTAGAACAAAATATGACTCTATGTGAAGGCCTCTGGCGATGTACCGGGATGTGCAATGATTCAAGAATGACATGTATGAAAGAATTATGAAATTTGGCTTTGCCATAAATAGGATGTCAACTACATGATCATTCAAAGCAATATAACAATGATGGAGTGTGTCGTAATAAACTGAACGGTGGAAAGTTGCATGGCAATATATCTCGGAATGGCTATGAAAATGCCATAATAGGTAGGTATGGTGGCTGTTTTGAGGAAGGTAATGGTGGATGTATGGTACCGGCGAAAGTTGCGCGGCACTAGCGAGGCTAGCAATGGTGGAAGGGTGAGATTGCGTATAATCCATGGACTCAACATTAGTCATAAGGAACTCATATACTTATTGCAAAAATCTACAAGTCATCAAAACCAAGAACTACGTGCATGCTCCTAGGGGAAGGGTTGGTAGGAGATAACCATCACGCGATCCCGACCTCCACACAAAGGAAGACAATCAAAAAATGAATCATGCTCCAACTTCATCACATAATGGTTCACCATACATGCATGCTACGAAAGTCACAATCTTTAACACAAGTATCTCTCAAATTCACAACTACTCCACTAGCATGACTCTAATATTACCATCCTCATATCTCAAAACTATCATAAAGAATCAAACTTCTCATAGTATTCAATGCACTTTATATGAAAGTTTTTATTATATCCCTCTTGGATGCCCGTCATATTAGGACTAAATTCATAACCTAAGCAAATTACCATTCTGTTTAAGACTCTCAAAATAATACAAGTGAATCATGAGAGTTCATCTATTTCTTAAAAATAAAACCACCTCCATGATCTAAAAAGATATAAGTGAAGCACTAGAGCAAACGACAAACTACTCTAAAAGATATAAGTCAAGATCAATGAGTAGTTGAATAGTTATGCAACTATGTGAAGAATCTCTAACATCTAAGAATTTCAGAACTTGGGATATTATTCAAACAGCAAGAAAAACAAAATAAAACAAAATGACGCCCCAAGCAAAACACATATCATGTGGTGAATAAAAATATAGCTCCAAGTAAAGTTACCGATGAACGAAGACGAAAGAGGGGATGCCATCTGGGGAATCCCCAAGCTTAGGCTTTTAGTTGTCCTTGAATATTACCTTGGGGTGCCTTGGGCATCCCCAATCTTAGGCTCTTGCCACTCCTTATTCCATAGTCCATCAAATCTTTACCCAAAACTTGAAAACTTCACAACACAAAACTCAACAGAAAATCTTATGAGCTCCGTTAGTATAAGAAAATAAATCACCAGTTAGGTACTGATGTGAACTCATTGTTTATTTATATTGGTGTAATATCTACTGTATTCCAACTTATCTATGGTTCATACCCTCCGATACTACTCATAGATTCATCAGAATAAGAAAACCACACATAGAAAAAAGAATCTGTCAAAAATAGAACAGTCTGTAGTAATCTGTAAGTCTCGAGTACTTATGTAATTCCACAAATTCTAAAAAATTAGTTCCACCTGACAAATTTGTTCACCAATCCATAGCAAAAAGAACCAGGTCAAAATCACGTATCAAAAAGATTCTGGAAGTTATTTACTGAGTGCAAAAGTTTCTGATTTTCAGCAGGATCAACACAACTATCACCACAAGCTATCCTAAAGGCTTTACTTGGCACTTTATTGAAACAAAAGTTATGAAACATGATTACTACAGTATCTTAATCTTGTGGACACACAAAAACAGTAAGGTTAAATATTGGGTTGTCTCCCAACAAGCGTGTCGGGGGAAACTGATCCACGAACACCTATGGGGCCGGCGGACCGGGCCCCTTTCGGTTCGGCGGGGGGCGGAGATCGCACGAAGAGCAGATCGAGGCGAAGCACACGAGCAGTTTACCCAGCTTCGGAGCTCTCCGGAGAGATAACACTCCTACTGCTGCTTGTTTGATTATCTTGTGTTCTTGCTCTAGAGAGAGAGCGTAGTGTTTTTCTGGGTTAAGGATGAGTCGAACTTCGCGAACCAGTCGAACCGAACCCCCTCTACGTTGCGCATGGGCCTCCTTTTATACGCTAAAGGGGTCACCGACAGGTGGCAACGCAGAGAAGGGTAAAAATGTAAAAAGTGAGGTGGTTGGTACAGTTACTTGTACAGTGCACCCTACCTAACCCTGACGGCAGGGGACAAGGGCATTAAATGCCCGTCTGAGTCGCCCAAACAGTGCAGAAAAGGACCGTTAGGGGCGCCACCGTTCGCCACAATGGCGATCTTGTCAGCTTCGCATGCCACTGCGCACCGCTGGCTGCACGGCCTCCCGCCACGCGCGCCTGGAGAGGCCCCCAGAGCGACACGTTGGTGGATGCGCTGGAGCATGGGCACAGAGTGGCCGCCTGCCGCGGCAAGCGCCTTGCCGCTGCTGTTATCTTGTCGGGTCCGGAGGCTTGTCGCTCACCGGGCCTCGAGGTACCTTGGTTGGTCTTCCCGGCAAGCTCCTCTTGCCGGGGCCTTGTTGCCTTGCCGGAGCGCGTGGCGCGTCGCGGCAAGTTCGTTGGAGTGCCTCGGTTGGCCTTCCCGGCAAGCTCCTCTTGCCGGGGCCTTGTCTCCTGAGCTTAAATACTTTGTTCTTGAATGGCTCCAAGGGAACCACGGAGGATCTTGGTGTTAGCCCGGCAAGCCTTGCCGCGGGGTGCTGCAACTGCCCGTGCACAAGTTCGGGGTACTAGGGTACCCCTATTCTAGTACACCGACAGGAGCCCCGGGCCTGGGCCAGACACGGTGCCGAGCGCTATTGGGCCAGGCCCAAGACAGGGCACGGGCACATGTGGACTGGGCCACGTCGAATCTCGCTCCGTATCCACCGCGCTCTCCCCTAATGGCACCCGTTGAATGCGGCATCGTGGGAGAGATCCTGGGTGGTTCTTTATTCGGAAGGGCGAAACGTCCGCCCCGTCCCTCTTTATAAGCAGAGGAAACAGGGGCAGTTCGTTCCCCCTTGCTGGTTGCTACTACTCCATCTTCATGAACCTCCGCCGCCCCCCCCCCTTCTTCTCGAAGCCGAGAGAGCAGCGCTCCGCCCCCCATTGCCACCAGCATCACCAATGCCGTCGACCTCCCCCACCACCTCTGCCATGGCTCCGAAAGCCGACAAGGGAAAGGGCGTGAAGTCGGCCGAGGCGCAGCGGCTCGCGGCGCTGTGGAAGGAGCGGGCGATCTTCTCCCCCCAGCTCGGCGTGAAGGAGCTGAGGGAGTACTTCTACCTCTTTTGGGCGACGGAGACGCGGGCGCATCCGTGCACGAGGGTACTCCCAGCCGCTGCTTCGAAACTGGCTCCAAACGGGTACCCATTCTTCGCGCTGTTCTTCTATTGCAGGCTCTGCCCGCCCTTCTCGGAGTTCTTCTGCGATATCATGAACACCTACGGCTTCCGCCTCCTTGACTTCACCCCCAACGCCGTTCTGACCATGGCAGTTTTCGCACATTTGTGCGAAAACTTTGTCGGAGTCCACCCCAATGTTACCCTTTTCCGCCACTTCTTCATACCTCGGGTAGAGAGAGGAGAGCCGCTTGCCGGAGGGATCGCCTGGATCTCGAGAGTCAGCAAGAAGGAGGTGTACTTGGAGGGTGAGCTCCGCAGCAACTGGGAGGAGTGGAGAGCGGAGTGGTGCTGGATCGTCGAAGAGAATCCGCAACCCTTCACCGTCGTGCGCCAAGCTCCAATAGTGCGCGGCAATGACTGGAGCAACGTGGCCCCGGAAGACGAGAGGCTGAAGATCGCCATTACTAGGATCCTTTGCCTCAGGCTTGTCGGGCTCACTATAGGCGCTGTAGGCGCAGATTTCCTCCATTGCCGCATCGCCCCCCTGCAGGAGAGGGGGAGGCCCGCCTGGGAATTCAAGAACTCGGCGAACATCATGAGGCTGCGGCCGGGCCTCAACTACAACTTCACCGTCTTGGAGCTGGATGCAATGCTCCTGGAGTTGTTCAAACGTGAGCCCCAGCACCCATTCACGCTGCCGAGGGGCGTCGTTCCATTGTGCAACAATTCTTCACTTGACCGGATCCGCGCCATGATGCCGTTGTGCGATTCACACGGAATCGTTCCAACTTGGCAAGAGCCTACGGATGACGTCGTGCAAGCGTTCTTCGACAACTTGGAAGAAGTGCCGGTCCATGCTGACGAGCAGAAGAGCCTCACCCGTGACACCACCGACGAGGAGCTGCAGCGCATCGCCACTAGGGCGGAAGAGGTTGCGACAGCAGCTGCCGCGGGCGTGTTCGGGTTCACCGTGGAGGAGGCGGAGGTGGCAGAGGCGGCAAACCTCGCCGAGCGCGCGGAGTTCATTGGCGAGGAAGAGCCTGCCGGCTCTGAAGCTGAGCCGAGCGAGGCCGGCGAGGAAGAGCCCGAGCCTTCAGAAAACTTGCCGCAGGCGGAGCCCCCGGCCCCGCCAAGAAGGCGCCTTCGCAGGGCCGGGGACGCAGTAGGGCGGCAGCTGGGTCAACAGCCGCCGAGCCGTGCGACGCGCTCTACCGCGGCAAGCAATGTTGCCGCGGGAGCGCCTCACGCAGCAGCAGCAACTGGAGCGGGATCTTCCCGGGCCACCGCCACCGCCCCCGCCAAGCGGGCAAGGGATCCTACTCCTCCGCCTCACCGCACCGGAGGAGGGCCAGACTTCGATCTTTCCGCGCTCAGCTCCGACGAGGAGGAAGAAGAGTAAGTTTCTTTGGTGCTCTTGTAGTTCTTCAATCTTGCTGTTTATATCTTGTATCTGTCTTGCTTCAATCTGGACTCCTTTCTTTTCAGGACGCTGGCCTAGAGAGCGGCGAAGAGGGCCAAGGCCACGGTGATTGTCATCGAAGATGACCCCACCGTGTCAGTAGGGGGTGGGTCCGAGACCACCTTGACGGACCGGACAACCACTCCTCAAAACAGCCCCCAGCACAGCCCCCAGCGTAAGTTCATAGTTAGCTTTCTGCTGTCAGGCGCGCATGAGTGCTTTTTCCTTTGTTGATATCTTGCTTGTTGATTTGTGTAGGAGCAGAGCAGCCATATCAGGAGCGCCCGGAAGCTGGTCCCGAAGTGCCATCTGCTTCGACTACACCGCTAAGGGAGGAGTTCCCGGTGAGGGAGCGCTCTCCGGCATGGGAGAACTCTCCGGCAAGGGGCAGCACCGTCGATCCTGCGGCGGCCGAGACCGCAACTGCAGATCTTGGCATAGGTAATTCACTTGCCCAAAAACTTTCCCTTGGGTTCTTCTTCTTCTGATTTTCTTCTCTTGGATTTTTGATTGATTTTTCTCCCTTCTTCGTTCTTCAGACCCATCTGCTGCTGAGCCAATGCAGACAGAGGGCGCCGGCGAGGAAGGGGCCGGTGCTGATGAGACCGCCGGCGAGGAGGCCGCCAAGGCTGCCGCCGCAGAAGCCGGCGAGGGGTCGGGCGATCGCACTAACGACCCTGAGGCCGCAGGAGCGCTAGGCGCTGCACCGACCGCCGATCCCTCTGCCGCTTCTGCGGAGCCGGGCTCCGAGGAGCCCCAGCCCGGCGCCTACTTGAAGGCCGGTGATGATATCTTCATCAAGCTACCCTGGGCGTCGAGCTCCAGGGCGCCAATCGAGGGGGAAACTTTCGATGAGGAGCTACTCACCTCCGCCGGGCTGTCGTTGGTCGACGCGCCGAGCAGCAGCAGTGGCGAGCCTGAGGAGGAGCAGCTGTTGCGGAAGCTGCTGTCACTCTACCGCGCCCGACAAGCCAAACTGGCTTCCCGAGAAGCGCTTGTCGCGAAGGCGGGAGTGGATATGGAGAAGCGCGCGGAGGAGCTCCGGGGCCACAATCAAGAGGCTCTCCGGTCCCTGGCATAGGAGCGGGAGCGACTCGACGAGGAGCGCATGGCCTTCCTTCTCGAGAAGGCCGAAGCTGAGGAGGAACAAAGGCTGGCCGCCGAGAAGCAGTCCGCGTGAGAAGGAGAATTGGTGCAGCGGAAGGCCAACCTCGACAGCTACGAGGAGGAGCTCGACGAGCGTGAGCAAGCACTTGGCGGGGCGCTCAAGGAAGCAAAGGACGCTGCCGCGATCGCAGAGGCCGCCAAGAAAGAGCTGGAGGAGAAGGTGGCACAGCTGGAGGCCAATATCAGGAAGAGCGGCGAGGAGCTTGCCGCGCTCAAGCATGAGCGTGAGAAGGATGCTGCCGCCCACGGTGAGCTGCAAGGTCTTCTCGCTGAGAGGGGCAAGGAGCTCAGCGCCGCCAAGGATTCCAATGAGGACCTGGAGTTGAAGCTGGCCACGCTGATGCAGACGCTGGAGGCCGGCAAGGAGCGGGAGAAAACCTTGTCGGAGAAGGTCAAAGCTGACAAGGCGCTGCTGGAGAGCATCGCAGTTACCCAGAACTCGTTCAGAGACACTGTGGAGCACTGGACCGAGGGTCTGGTGAATATTGCCGCAGTCATCAACGAGGAGCTGGCGCAGCTGGGGATGGAGGACTTTGGGTATCCCTCTGACGAGAATCTCCAACCCAGTGCCAAGCTCAGCCTGTTCTTCAAGGGCGTGGCGACGGCACTCCAGCGGCTCCGGGAGAGGATCCCAAAGCAGCTGGCCGACGAGTCACGCAAAATCTACGTCGGGGTTCTCCAGAAGGTGCTGATGAAGGTGGCCTTCCGCAATCCAGGCCTCAGCTTCACCAACGTCCTCAAGTCCTTGCCGCCAGACGCCGATCGGGACGCACTCAAGGCCCTTGTCGCACCCATTGTGGACAAGGTGAGTGAGATCAAGAGGGTTGAGGGTGATCGCGTAGACTAGGCCGCCCGTTTTCTCTTTTCCCTTGTCGCTGCTAATCATGTTATGAAAACAGTCTGTTAGAGCTGCGACAAGTTATCTTGTAATATAACTTTATTTCTATTATCAATTGCTATGTTATTTCCTCTACTAGATTATTTCCTTTGTATGTTTTTACCCTACGCTTCTAGGGAACTTGTCGGCGCAGGCGCCTGAGCCGCAAGCGCTGAGTGCAGAACATCAGCAGCCTGCTGGCGGCGCTGCTTCCGACAAGAAACCTTGTCGCGACTAGATGCAGCACACTTAAGTTGTTGAGCGGACTCGAAACAAAGTAAGGGCGCAACTAGCCATGAGTTGGTTCCTCCGCGCACAGGTTTTCCATACAAAGCAGGGTCGTTCGAGGAAGATAACTCAAAAATTTAAAAACTGATTGCTCAAACTTTGGCAACTTAGCTTTTCTGTCGTTTGCTTCCTGGCAAGGTAGAACTTTGCTTGAACGACGCCTGGTCCATACCACAATCTTCTCCTTCCCCCCCGGCAAACATGTGTGCGAGGGAACCTTCTTTTCCGTTGTTGAGAACAAAAAGGACAGAAGAGAAAATAATGATATGGAGCCCTTCGGCTCGTTATTGCTTACCGGATGTAGGTGCTACACAAAGTGTCAGATAACACATGCAAGAAAGAAACTAATGCATGAAATGGACAAGTTGTGCGGAGCACATGGGGTTTTACTTATGCACGGGATCTGCGCCCGGCTTTGTACAAAGGATTACATGCAACAGCGGCAAGACTTGTACAAAAGGTGGTTGCCAGAACGGGTTCCGGCAACCGCGCCCTACGGGAAAAACTTACGAAGATGTTCTATGTTCCAGGAGTTGCTCACCGGAATGCCATCTTCGGTCTCAAGGCGGACAGCACCGGGCCTTATGACTCGTTTCACCCGATAAGGGCCTTCCCACTTCAGCGTCAACTTGTTGGAATTCTTGGCGGACTGAACGTGCCGAAGAACAAGGTCACCTTCCTCGAAGCTTCTGGCTTTAACTTTGCGGCTATGGTAGCGGCGCAAAGCTTGCTGGTATCGAGCAGCTCGTACAGCAGCCTGAAGACGATCTTCCTCAAGGAGCAGAGCGTCGTCTTTGTCGCAGCTATTCTTGCTTAAGCTCATCATAAGCGAGCACTCGAGGCGATCCGTATACGAGTTCCGTGGGGAGAACTGCCTCTGCTCCATAGACTAGAGCGAAAGGCGTCTAGCCAGTGGCTCGATTTGGCGTCGTTCTGATCGACCAAAGAACCACCGGCAACTCCTCGATCCAGTTTCTTCCGCACTTGCGCAGCCTGTTGAAAGTTCTGGTCTTGAGCCCGCGCAGCACTTCAGCATTTGCCCTCTCTGCTTGACCGTTGCTTCTTGGATGAGCAACAGAAGCGAAGCAGACCTTGGCACCAAGGTCTTGGACGTACTGCATGAAGGTGCGGCTCGTGAATCGCGTGTCGTTGTCGGTGATGATCCTGTTAGGGGTCCCGAAACGGCAAACAATTGACCTGAAGAACTTGACTGCTGACTGTGCTGTCACCTTCCTCACTGGCTGCACTTCCGGCCACTTTGTGAACTTGTCGATTGCGACGTACAAGTACTCAAAGCCCCCGACAGCTCGGGGGAAAGGGCCGAGGATATCGAGCCCCCAAACCGAAAATGGCCAGGATAAAGGGATCATCTGGAGAGCTTGAGCTGGCTGGTGTATCTGTTTGGAGTGGAACTGGCACGCTTCACACTTGGTTACTTGTGCAGTTGCATCCTGGAGGGCTGTCGGCCAAAAGAAACCTTGCCGGAAAGCTTTGCCGGCAAGTGCTCTTGCGCCAATGTGGTGGCCACATATGCCTCCATGTATCTCTGCCAACAGCTTTTGTCCATCTTCCCGGCAAATACACTTCAATTTCACACCGTTGAGTCTTCTTCTGTACAGTATGCTATCGACAAACTGGTACATACTTGACTGCCGGGCTACTTTTTCCGCTTCTTCTTGCTCTTCGGGAAGTTCTCCTGTCTGAAGGAAATGGACAATCTGCTGTGCCCATGCTGGAGCTTGTGGCTCGACAACAAGGACTAAAGGCGCATCTGCTGCTGCGGGAACATCCGCTTCCACGGCAAGGACTTGTAGCCCTGCCGGAGCTTGATGTTCCCCGGCAAGCTTGCCAGAGCAAAACTTGTTGGGAGCGTCTGCTTCAACGGAACAAACCATAAGGCTTGCCGGAGCAGACTGCCCCTCAGCAACCTTGGTGTTGATCTTGGGGACTTTCTTGGCGGCGGCTTCGGGGAGCTCTGCCGGAAAGTAGTCACCAGAAATCAACTTCCTCTTCTTGCTTTGTCCAGTTGATGGTGTTACGGATGGTTGAGTCAACTTGAGCACAAAGATCCCTGGTTCCACAGGTAACTTTAGTGCGGCGCACTTTGACAGGCCATCAGCAATGTCACTCTGAGCTCTTGGGATATGCTCCATCTGTAGGCCGTCAAAGTGCTCTTCTAGCTTCCTCACTTCATCAACATATGCTTCCATCAATGGACTCTGGTAGTTCTTGTTCACTTCGCGGATGACAAGCTGTGAGTCACCCCTGACAATGAGCTTCTTGATCCCAAGGTCTGCTGCAATTCTGAGACCGGCAAGCAATCCTTCATACTCTACAGTATTGTTGGTTGCTTGCTCCTTGGGAAAGTGCATCTGGACTACGTACTTGAGGTGCTCTCCGGT
The DNA here is from genome assembly GCF_002162155.2 of Triticum dicoccoides. Classification (NCBI taxonomy): domain Eukaryota; kingdom Viridiplantae; phylum Streptophyta; class Magnoliopsida; order Poales; family Poaceae; genus Triticum; species Triticum dicoccoides. The sequence continues at coordinate 393,059,440 of NC_041391.1, read as the reverse complement.
GGGCGCGACAAGCAGCACGCCCGCACCGGCGCCTTGCAGCGAGAAGGCACCATCAAAGTACATCAGCCACTCTTTGCTTGCCTCTTTGACGGGGATGCTCGTCTCTGGAATTTCTTCATCTGGTGTTGGCGTCCATTATGCTATGAACTCTGCCAATGCCCTGCTTTGGATAGTTGAAGTGCTCTCAAACTTGAGGCCAAAGCTTGACAGTTCCAGCGCCCACTCGACAATCCTGCCTGTCGCTTCTAGATTTTGCAGTATCCTCTTCAGCGGAAAGCAAGTGATGGCTGTGATCTCATGTGCTTGGAAGTAATGGCGCAGCTTTCTCGAGGCCATGAGGAGGCCGAAAAGCAACTTCTGCACACCAGAGTACCTTGATCTAGCCCCCTGTAGAAGGGAACTCACAAAGTAAACTGGTCGCTGCACCATTCTCTTCTGCATCTTATCATGCTCCTGCGCAGATCCATCTCTGTCGGGACCAGAGCTTGTCAGCGAAGCCCTCTTCTTGTCGCTGGATGCATCTGCCGTGGTTGCTGGCTCATCATCTGCCTCCCTCTCCGCCACTAACGCAGCACTAACCACTTGATTGGTTGCCGCTATATACAGCAGCAACTTCTCTTGCGGCTTAGGTGCGATAAGTATTGGAGTGGAGGACAGGTATGTCTTCAAGTCCTGCAGCGCAGCCTTCGCCTCCGGAGTCCATTTCATTGGACCTGCCTTTTTCAAAATTTTGAAAAATGGCAGGGCGCGCTCAGCAGATCTAGAGATAAACCTGCTGAGAGCAGCCATGCAACCGGCAAACCTTCGTACATCCTTGATGCGCTTTGGTGCTTCGATCTGCTCAATGGCCTTGATCTTGTCGGGATTGGCTTCAATTCCCCGCTGAGACACGAAGAACCCGAGAAGCTTGCCGGATGGGACTCCAAACACGCACTTCTCGGGGTTAAGCTTGAGGTTGATCCTGCGCAGATTTGCAAATGTCTCGTCTAAATCTTGAATCAGGGTCGCCCTGTTCTTGCTTTTGACCACTATGTCATCCATGTAGGCTTCCACATTTCTGTGCATCTGCGGCTCAAAAGCGTGGTGGACTACCCTTGCGAATGTTGAACCAGCATTCTTCAAACCGAAAGGCATCCGTATGAAGCAGTACGTGCCACACGGGGTGATAAATGCAGTTTTCTCTTCATCCTCTTCTGCCATGAAGATCTGATGGTATCCTGAGTATGCATCAAGAAATGAAAGCAAATCACATCCGGCTGTGGATTCAACAATCTGGTCAATGCGCGGCAAGGGAAATGGGTCTTTGGGACAAGCTTTATTAACATCAGTGAAGTCAATACAAAGCCTCCATTTCCCGTTAGCCTTGTGCACGACAACAGGATTGGCCAACCATGTGGGAGGGAGCACTCCTCTGACAAGGCCTGCTGCTTCCAACTTCTTGATTTCTTCTGCGATGAATTCTTGGCGCTCCACTGCCTGTTTCCTGACTTTCTGCTTGACGGGCCGCGCATGAGGACAGACGGCAAGGTGGTGCTCAATTACTTTCCTGGGAACACCGGGGATATCAAACGGTTGCCACGCAAACACGTCGACATTCGCCCACAGGAAAGCAACAAGCGCGCTTTCCTATTTGGGGTCAAGAGTGGCGCTGATGGTGAAGGTACCACCAGCACCGTCCTCCTTGGCGGACACCTTCTTGGTCTCAGGTGGAGCTATCATTGCCTTCTTACACTTGCCGGTGGAGCTCAATGGTGCGTCCTCAACGGTAGCGCAGCACTCCGAAGAGGTGCGCTTGCCGGAGTGGGCATCAGAACTCTTGCCGGACTTGGTCTTCTTCTTCCCCCCGGGAGCTTCAGCGGCAAGTGTCTTGCATTCTGCTGCGGCTGCCGCTTCTCGGTAGATCTTGTCGGCACAGATAAGAGCATCCTTCTTGTCGCCAAGGACAAAGATGACACTTATCGGGCCTGGCATTTTCAGTATGTTGTACGCATAGTGAGAAGCTGCCATGAACTTGGCGAGTGCCGGACAGCCAAGGATTCCATTGTAAGGTAATGGAAAGTCAGCAACATCAAACGTGACCCTCTCAGTCCTGAAGTTCAGCTCGCTGCCAAATGTTACCGGCAACGTGATCTTTCCCTTCGGCTTGCTTCTTCCAGGGTTGATTCCTTGAAATGTACCGGTCTCTTCGAGCTCGCTGTCAGGGATCTGGAGTTTCTGGAGCACCGCAGAGGAGATCAGGTTCAAGCCGGCCCCGCCGTGAACTAGCATCTTAGTGACCTTGAGGTTGCGGATTGTTGGTGAAACCAAAATCGGCAAGCACCCGACCGTAGTTATGCGATCAGGGTGGTCCTCAATATCAAAGATGATAGGCGTGCTGGACCATTTCAGAGGCTTGCGTGACTCGACGGGTGGTTCTGCTGCATTAACTTCCCGCACCCACTGCTTGAGCTGGCGGTGCGAGGTGTGTAGAGAAGCACCACCGTCAACGCACAGGACCTCTGTGGCTTTCTGGAATTCCTTCTCATCAGTCTCCTCATCATCCATGTCTTCATCGCCGTTGTCATCTTCATCCTTGTCGCGGACGCGAGGAGGTCTGTCTCCTTGCCGCTGCTTGGCCTTGGCGCGGCGTCCTCCTCGGCCGGGACGTTTCTTGCCGGATCCCCCAGCACCTTCCTGGGCCTTCTCCTTGTCGCGCCGCTCGTATTCAGCTTTCTGTTGCTCAACAAGCTGCTCGACTTTCTTACAGTTCTGGAGATCATGGCCCTTGGTGCGGTGGATCTTGCAATACTGCTTGTTGGTGCCGTCCTGCTTGTCGGCGACCGCCACCTCCGCGGCAACCTCCTTGCCGGAGTCACCAGCTTTAGCTTCCTTGGCGCCACCACCGTTGCCGGACTGCTCAACAACTAGCACCTCTTTGCCTTTCCTCCTTCTGTTGTTCCGCCGCCGGTTTTTCCTTGCCGGGGCAGCATCTTCACTGTCAGATCCTCCCGCTCCTACATTCTCTCCGGGGAGTCTCCTCCCTTCCTCAGCACGTGCACACTTATCGGCCAGTGCATATAACTCACTGACGTCCCTGATCTTGCACATTGCCATTTCCTCCCGCATCCTGCGGTTTCGCACGTTCTGATGGAACGCGCTGATCACCGCCGCAGGGTGGACGTCTGGGATGTTGTGCTGCACACTGCTGAATCTCTGAATGTACTTGCGCAGGGGCTCTCCTTCCTTCTGGGCGAGCAGATGAAGATTACTCTCCTGGCCATGAGGCTTGTGTCCGCCTGTGAAGGCGCCGACAAACTGATGGCATAGATCAGCCCAAGAGGATATGGAGTTGTCCGGCAAGTGCATGAGCCAGGACCTGACGTTGGGCTTGAGTACCAGCAGGAAGTAGTTGGCAAGGATCTTGTCATCCCGTCCCCCAACAGCCTGCACCGCAATGGTGTAAATGCTGAGGAACTCCGACGGATGCGTCTTGCCGTCGTACTTCTCCGGTGCGTCTGGCTTGAAGTTCTTCATGCTGGGCCACTGGACTTGCCGCAGCTCACGAGTGAACGCAGGGCAACCTACCGCGTACGGCAGATCGCCTGGTTCCCCTGGTGCATGTATTTCAACAGAGGGCCCAGCGCGCTTGTCGGATTGACGTCGCGCTTCTCTTCGGCGCTCGATGCGAGTTCGAGCGTCTTCTTGTTGTCGATCATGAAGAATTTGGCGCTGATCGCGACGAGCTCGTGGATCTGAAGATGCGGTGGAGTCGCTGTCGAGGTGGATCCGGCGAGTCGGCGATCTTGGCCTTCGGGGTGGTGATTGCATGGTAGTTGCACCTCCACCCGTTTCGTCGCCACCGGCTCGCGCCCGGCAACCCTGCCGCGGCGGCGACGCGCTCGGCCGCCATGGAGTGTCGCCGTTGGCGTAGCCGATGAGACTCTGAATGGTGGCCCTCCATTCGTCGATCTTGTCCAACGTCGGAGGGTAATCTAGGAGAAGTTGAGCTCGCGCCAAAGCTTCTGCTGGAGTGGTGGGTGGCAGTGGCGGACGGCGCGAGGAGCAGGACGTGCTCGGACTTCTAACTATGTTAGAAGGAGCAGTATCCCGTCCAGGCGACTGTGCCCCGCTTGGGCCAGCACGCTGGCGTGCATGCTGGTCTTGAGCGCCCCGAGATCCACCATCTTGGTCTTGGCCTATCATGCGTATGGCACTGCAAGTGCAATGACGCTGTTGGTCTTGCGCCTCCTGAGAGTGGCGTGGAACATGTACAGTCGTCGAGGTTTGTGCAGCCTTGTTCTTGGACCTGGCAGCATCATGAGCTTCCTCGTCGACGTCCATTCTTCTGCCGGCGTCCATTCCACCACCCGTTTGCTCCAACGGTGGCGGAAGTGACGTGGACGGAGCGGCTGCCGCCGAAGTCTTCTTCTTCGGTGGCATGTTGATGAAGGGAATGAAGATCTAGCTCGTGTGAATGCCGGATCAGGTTCACACAATCTCGACACCCCCCTACCTGGCGCGCCAAAGATGTCGGGGGAAACTGATCCACGAACACCTATGGGGCCGGCGGACCGGGCCACTTTCGGTTCGGCGGGGGGCAGAGATCGCACGAAGAGCAGATCGAGGCGAAGCACACGAGCAGTTTACCCAGCTTCGGAGCTCTCTGGAGAGATAACACTCCTACTGCTGCTTGTTTGATTATCTTGTGTTCTTGCTCTAGAGAGAGAGCGTAGTGTTTTTCTGGGTTACGAATGAGTCGAACTTCGCGAACCAGTCGAACCGAACCCCCTCTACGTTGTGCATGGGCCTCCTTTTATACGCTAAAGGGGTCACCGACAGGTGGCAACGTAGAGAAGGGTACAAATGTAAAAAGTGAGGTGGTTGGTACAGTTACTTGTACAGTGCACCCTACCTAACCCTGACGGCAGGGGACAAGGGCATTAAATGCCCGTCTGAGTCGCCCAAACAGTGCAGAAAAGGACCATTAGGGGCGCCACCGTTCGCCACGATGGTGATCTTGTCAGCTTCGCATGCCAATGCGCACCGCTGGCTGCACGGCCTCCCGCCACGCGCGCCTGGAGAGGCCCCCAGAGCGACACGTTGGTGGATGCGCTGGAGTGTGGGCACAGAGTGGCCGCCTGCCGCGGCAAGCGCCTTGCCGTTGTTGTTATCTTGTCGGGTTTGGAGGCTTGTCGCTCACCGGGCCTCGAGGTACCTTGGTTGGTCTTCCCGGCAAGCTCCTCTTGCCGGGGCCTTGTTGCCTTGCCGGAGCACGTGGCGCGTCGCGGCAAGTTCCTTGGAGTGCCTCGGTTGGCCTTCCCGGCAAGCTCCTCTTGCCGGGGCCTTGTCTCCTGAGCTTAAATACTTTGTTCTTGAATGGCTCCAAGGGAACCACGGAGGATCTTGGTGTTAGCCCAGCAAGCCTTGCCGCGGGGTGCTGCAACTGCCCGTGCACAAGTTCGGGGTACTAGGGTACCCCTATTCTAGTACACCGACAAAGCGCTTTTCTTTAATGTCTTTTTAGCTAGGCCTGATGATTTCAATGATGCTCACATAAAAGATAAGAATTGAAACACAAAGAGAGCATCATGAAGAATATGACTAGCACAAGTCTAACCCACTTCCAATGCCTAGGGATTTTGTGTGCAAACAACTTACGGGAACAAGAATCAACTAGCATAGGAAAGCGAAACAAGAATAGCTTCAAGATTTTCAACACATAGAGAGGAAACTTGATATTATTGCAATTCCTACAAGCATATATTCCTCCCTAGCTCATAATAATTTTCAGTAGCATCATGAATGAATTCAACAATATAACTATCACATAAAGCACTTTTGCATGATTCATAAGCATACAATTTTTGTTAGTCTCCACACCCGAACAATTTCAGTACATATGGCGCAAGACGATTCCACATATATATCGAGGTCGGAATGGGATCGGGTGTTTTCACGTCTCACCGTAGTGGCCGGTTTGTCTTGATTGGTGATTGATAAACAAGAAGGAAAATGGAAAAGTAGAAAATCTACATGTTTATACCGTTGAGGTCCTTAGTTTAGTCAAGTAGGCGAGGGCATTTCCATCGCGAATGATTCAATCCAGCCACAGGGGTAGTGGGAGCAAACTCAACAAAATAACTATCATGTGAGGCATAATCCAATTGAAAATTAATATCAAGATGACAAGTTTCATGGTTATCATTATTCTTTATAGCATACATGTCATCACAATAATCATCATAGATAGCAACTTTTTTCACATAATCAATTGGAACCTCTTCCAAAATAGTGTATTTATCACTAAATAAAGTCGTGACCTCACCAAATCGACTTTCATAATTATCAAAATAAGATTCAACACCCTCCAAAATAGTGGGATCTTTACTTCCTAAAGTTGACACTCTTCCAAACCCACTTTCATCGATATAATCATCATAAACAGGAGGCATGCTATCATCATAACAAATTTGCTCATCAAAACTTGGGAGACTAAAAATATCATCTTCATCAAACATAGCATCCACAAGCTTGTTGCTTTGCATATCATTAGCATCATGGGTATTCAAGGAATTCATACTAACAACATTGCAATTATGCTCATCATTCAAAGATTTAGTGCCAAACATTTTATAGACTTCTTCTAGCACTTGGGCACAATTATTGGAATCCTATTTGCATGAAAGACATTAAAAAGATGAAGCATATGAAGCACCCTCAATTCCATTTATTTGTAGTTTTATTTTATAAAATAAACTAGTGATAAAACAAGAAACTAAAAGATTCAATTGCGATCTAAAGATATACCTTCAAGCACTAACCTCCCCGACAACGGCGCCAGAAAAGATCTTGATGTCTACTACACAACCTTCTTGTTATAGACATTGTTGGGCCTCCAAGTGCAGAGGTTTGTAGGACAGTAGAGAATTTCCCTCAAGTGGATGACCTAAGGTTTATCAATCTGTGGGAGGCGTAGGATGAAGATGGTCTCTCTCAAACAACCCTGCAACCAAATAACAAAGAGTCTCTTCTGTCCCCAACACACCTAATACAATGGTAAATTGTATAGGTGCACTAGTTAGGCAAAGAGATGGTGATACAAGTGCAATATGGATGGTAGATATAGGTTTTTGTAATCTAAAAATATAAAAACAGCAAGTTAACTAGTAACAAAAGGGAGCAAAAATGGTATTGCAATGCTTCGAAACAAGGCCTAGGGTTCATACTTTCACCAGTGCAAGTTCTCTGAACAATGATAACATAATTAGATCATATAACAATCCCTCAACATGCAACAAAGAGTCACTCTAAAGTCACTAATAGCAGAGAACAAACGAAGAGAATATTGTAGGGTACGAAACCACCTCAAAGTTTTTCTTTCTGATCAATCCGTTGGGCTATTCCTATAAGTGTCACAAACAGCCCTAGAGTTCATAGTAAAATAACACCTTAAGACACACATCAACCAAAATCTTAATGTCACCTAGATACTCCAATGTCACCTAAAGTATCTGCGGGTTTGATTATACAATATGCAACACACAATCTCAGATTCATCTACTGAAACCAACACAAAGAACTTCAAAGAGTGCCCCAAAGTTTCTATCAGAGAGTCAAGACGAAAACATGTGCCAACCCCTATGCATAAGTTCACAAGGTCACTGAACCCGCAAGTTGATCACCAATACATACATCAAGTAGATCACGTGAATATCCCATTGTCACCACAGATAAGCACATGAAGACATACATCAAGTGTTCTCAAATCCTTAAAGACTCAATCCGATAAGACAACTTCAAAGGAAAACTCAATCCATTACAAGAGGTAGAGGGGGAGAAGCATCATAAGATCCAAATATAATAGCAAAGCTCGCGGTACATCAAGATCGTGCCATATCAAGAGCAAGAGAGAGACAGAGAGAGAGAGAGAGAGAGAGAGAGAGAGAGAGAGAGAGAGATGAAACTGTAAGTGCATCTAGTGCCCCTTAGTGATTTTTGTGTATTGAAGACTTATAGGTTAAGGGACTGATGCGTTTGTGAGTGTACACAGATCTATAAGTCTATGAGGAGTTTGATATTTACAGATAAAGTTGACCCCTAAAAATGAAGTTCTTCAACTGAAGACATTGGATCTCTGAAGACTTTCTGAAGACTTTGAAAGTGAATAAATTGGTGTGACCTTGAAGACTTTGTAATCATTCGAGGAACATGAAGCATGAAGACTTTTGTTTTCATAGTTTCATTTTCTATTTCTTGAGTCATAGGAAACACCGTAGTATTAAAGGGGGTCGAGGAAATACTAAAGAAAAATTTCCTAGTGATGCTCAACTCAAAATCCTACACCTACCAATCCCTTCGAGTGAAGCCATTGGAAATCTCATACACTTCAGTCATATTCTTTAGTGACAGAGATGAAGTTCTTCTGGTCTCTGAGGAGTTTGTTCTGACTGAGGAGTTAGGAATTCGCCAGTGCGGATTGCCTACACAGTGAGGAACATGATAGCCCTGAGGAATTTGAGAGTCAAAATTCCGACCATTATTGTGCTATGATCCAGTTGTCAGAAAATATCTACCCACCTAACGGTCATATCATTGAAGGGCATTTATGTCTTATCATGTCGGGATGCTCCCTAGGCTATAAATAGTTGCCCCCTACAACCACTAGCTGGTTGGCTGCTCCCAGAGAAACTGACACTTGTCATTTGAGAGCATCCCATCCTCCGAGGACTTTGAGCGAAAATCATCAAGTGAGGAAAAACCAAACCCAACACACCTACAACCCAAAGTGATTGAGCATCACTGAAGAGATTGATCCTGCGTGGATCCAATGCTTGTTACCTTTGAAGACTGTGCTTCTTCCAGACGGTTAGGCGTCATGGTCTAGAGCATCCAAGAGGAATTGTGGATCGCCGAGTGACCTAGTCTGTGAAGGTTTGGAAGTCACCTGAAGACTTACCTCGAGTGATTGGGCGAGGTCTATGTGACCTTAGCTCAAGGAGAATACGGTGAGGATTGTGTGTCCGGGACTATGTGTCCTCGAGTTTAAATACTCAGCCACTCCAACCAGACGTACAACTGAGACAGCAGTTGGAACTGGTCTACCAAATCATTTTCTTCACCAAGCTTACTGGTTCTATTTCATTAGCTCTTTCATTTCCGCATTTCTGTTGTTGTGTGCTTGTTCATATCTGTTTGAAGACTTTGACTGAAGATTTTCTCAATTTCCTAAGTTCAATTTCTTCAGTCTGTTCGTCTTCTTTCTGTGTTATCATGTGTTTACACTTTCTATACTCGGTGCTTGTCTTCATTCCATCATGTTGACCATGCTTGTGTTCTGTTATGTTTACATTTGAGTACTTATTCCGCTGCTAGTAGTTCTTCATTTAGGAATTTCCTCTCCAGCAGATTCCTTAGTGAAGAATTCATAAAAATCGCCTATTCACCCCCCCTCTAGTCGATATAACGCACTTTCAATTGGTATCAGAGCAAGGTACTCCCTTGTTCTGTGTGATTTTGGTTTAACCGCCTAAAGTTTTAGTTATGTCGACTGCAGGATTGAGGAGTGTATCCTGCCCCATCTTTGATGGTCATGAGTATCCTAGGTGGAAGGCCATGATGAAGAAGCGACTCATGGCTATGGACAGCAAACTGTGGACCGTCACTGAGATTGGTCTTACCGATCTATGCAAGATGGCGGAGGCTAATGACATTCGCAAGTACACTCTACTCAGCCTCACAGCGAAGTATGCCATCTGCTCCTGTTTGTCCCGAAATCAGTTCAGGAACGTCATGCATCTCAATCACGCGAAGCTTATCTGGGACCGGCTCTCTGAGGTCTACGAAGGTCATCGTACTCGTCATGATCCTTGGTTTGAGGATTATAAGGATTCTCTCAAGGAGATGACTTTCGCACCTGAATCGTCATCCTCCTCACCGTGCCTTATGGTAGAGGGTGACAAGGTAACTGAATGCTACCTTTCCGAATCTAGTGATGATGAATCAGGTGATGAATTTGGCCCCAGCTATGTCAAACTTGCTTCCCTTGCCACTAAACAACAAAGAGCTTTGGAAAAAGTTCAATACATGCTACATAAGAGCGATGACATGTTTGGTGAAGAAATGGATCAGTCAAAAGCTTTGGCTGAGAGTCTTTAGAGACTTCAGTCCAAGTTTGATACCCTTCAAGGTCATCATAACACTCTCTTATCTGATCACGAGAAGCTTTCTTATGATTTTCTTCAAAGGAAGCAAGATCTTGAAAATATAAGAGTGGATTATGAAGATCTTTAGAAGGAGCGCGATTCATTACTTGCTCAACAAATCAGCGCTACTCAGGAAGAATTTGTTCCTCCATGTTTGAAGTGCATTGAACGTGAAACTGCCAATTCTTCACCTGAATGTTCAAATGCTTCTAATGCTACAAATTCTTCATCTGTCTCTGCTATCACTAATTCCTCATCTGAGGACATTGCTAGTATCACTGATGATGCAGGGCTGAAGGAATTGTACATGACAGGCATGTACAAAAGCCTCAAAGGGCATCACACTCTTTGTGATGTGCTCAAAAAGTAGATCCTCAACAGGAACCCTAGGAAAGAGGGTATTGCCTTTGAGAGGAAACTCAATGCTGATGGAACATATTGGAAACCTGAGCAGTACCCCAAAACCTCATGGGTTGCTGCAAAGGGACCTCCAGTTGATCCATCCAATTTATCTGTCTTTACATGTGAATCTCCTCATTCTTCTGATGAGTCATTTTACTCCAACTATAAATTGTTCAAAAATCAGAATGGTGAAGTATTTCTAGATATGTTGGCACTAACTGCAGGAACGGTTCCCCTATGAGGAAAATCTGGGTTCCCAAAAGTTGCCTTGAAAGTCTTCAGGTGAATGTCCTCATGACACCACCTATGAAGAATAGGAACTCCTGATCAAATTCTTCATATGAACCAAATTCTTCATATGGATCCAAGTCCTCATATGGACCAAATTCTTCCTGTGGATCAAATTCCTCAAAAGGATCAAAGTCCTCATATGATCAACAGCGTGCTAACCCCTCTATTTCGTAGGGTAGAGCTAAGGGCTATGAATATGATCATTATTCTTCTAACCATTATGTTCATAAGTCCTCGAAGAATTTCTCTGCTTATTCATATGCTTACCCTAACCCCTCTTATGTGAAATGAAGTGGACTGGCTTCTATGTCACCTTTCTCATATGGTGCTCGCAGAGTGATGGATTCTTTGCCACCCCTTCAGATGTGGGTGGTGAAGAAAAATAACTAATCTCTTATGCAAGGTCAGGTCTCTAGACGTGCTCAAAATGTCTGAAGAATTTGCTGGAGACCTGAACGTGCCTGAAATGACCCAGGCTAATCATGATGAAATGAACTTTCATTTCACACGTCCTCATACTATTTATCTGTTCTATTGTTTGATGAAATTGATCTGATGATATTGATGTCATATTCTTCACTGGTGAAGTATATGAGTTTGTAAGTTGCACTAATTCATTTGCAGGAACCCAAAGCCAATGAGTGGGTCCTCGATAGTGGATGTACGAATCACATGACTGGTGACAAGAATCTATTGATGGATGCTCCTTTATCACCGTCGCATCTGAAGCATATCATCTTCGCTGACAAAGGCAAAAGTCAGGTATTGGGTCTAGGTATGGTTGCTATCTCGAAGGATTGACAAAGTCATGCTTGTTGAATCCTTAGGATACAACCTCATGTCTGTCTCAATGCTTTGTGATCTTGATATGGTTGTTGCCTTTGGCAAATATCGTTGTGTTTTGATCATGGAAGCTGACAATTCCAAAGTCTTCGAAGGCTTTAGGAGAGGAGACTTGTACATTGTTGATTTCTCTACAGGACCACAACCGGTTGTATGCCTACTTACAAAAGCTTCAAAAGGATAGCTATGGCATCGACAACTTGGTCATGCTGGCATGAGGAATTTGCACACTCTTGCGAAGAAGAAGCATGTAATTGGCATTGAGAATGTCAAATTCCTCAAGGATCACTTGTGCGGAGCCTGTGAAGCTGGAAAGATGACAAAGGCCAAGCATCCAGCAAATACTATCATGACTACCACTCGACCATTTGAATTGCTTCACATTGATCTCTTCGGTCCTAATCATTATTCTGCTGTTACAAATGATGCATCTCTATATGGCTCTGTTATTGTTGATGATTATTCTCGTTACACATGGGTGCACACTGTCACTTACAAACATGAGGTGCAGGAAGTCTTCAAATGATTTTCCTCGAGGGCTTAAACCAACTTTGGGGTGACGATCAAGCACATTAGAAGTGACAATGGGACTAAGTTCAAGAATTCCGGTCTTGATGAACTTGGTATTACTCATGAGTTATCTGCTCCTTATACTCCTCATCAGAATGACGTCGTGGAGTGCAAGAACAGAACTCTTGTTGAGATGGCTTGCACTATGCTTGATGAATACAAGACACCTCATCGTTTCTGGATTGAGGCTATTGATACTGCTTGCCACATCATCAATAGAGTATATCTTCACAAATTCTTCAAGAAGACTGCTTATGAACTCCTCACTGACAAGAAACCCAATGTGAGTTACTTCAAAGTCTTCGGTGCTAAATGTTGGATTAGAGATCCTCATCACAATTCTAAATTTGCACCGAAAGCACATGCTTGGTTACGGAAAGGACTCGCACACCTACAAAGTCTTCAACAATGTTCTTCACAAGGTTGTTGATACTGTAGATGTGTGATTCGATGAAACTAATGGCTCGCAAAGAGAGCACCTACCTTCTGCATTAGATGAACCAACACCTCAAGAATCTATCAAGTTCAAGGCTACTGAGGATGTCATTCCCACCGAAGAATCTGCTAAAGAATTCATTCTAGAATGTCAAGAACGTCGAGCTGGCGCACCTGAAGAAAATGGTGCTTAGGAAAATGCTCCTGAAGAAAATGCGGATCAAATTCCTCGAAGACAACCCGCTCATCCTTGCATTGCAAACGAAGTGCAAATCGAGAAGATCATTGACGACATTGAAGCACCAGGTCCTCTCACGCGCTCAAAATCTTCACATTTATCTAACTTTTGTGGGCACTTTGCTTTTGTCTCTATTACAGAGCCCACTAAGGTAGATGAAGCATTTTTTGAGCCTGGGTGGATTCAAGCTATGCAAGAAGAATTACATCAGTTCAAGCTCAACAACGTCTGGGAACTGGTCAAACGTCCAGATCCTCGCAAGCACAACATTATTGGCACAAAGTGGATCTACCGCAACAAGCAAGATGAAAATGGCCTTGTGGTGAGGAATAAGGCACGACTTGTAGCTCAAGGCTACACACAGGTTGAAGGAATTGACTTCAATGAAACTTTTGCACCTGTTGCTAGACTTGAGGCTATTCGCATATTACTTGCTTATGCTAACCATCATGATATTATCCTACAACAAATGGATGTGAAAAGTGCATTCCTCAATGGTAAGCTTGAGGAAGAAGTATATGTTGCTCAACCCCCAGGTTTTGAAGATCCAAAGCATCCTGACAAAGTCTTCAGACTCAATAAGGCCATGTATGGCCTCAAGCAGGCCCCTCAGGAGTGGTATGATACTTTGGAGGAATTCCTCATGAAGAAAGGCTTCAAACCCGGTTCACTCGACCCAACTCTTTTCACCAAATCTTATGATGGTGAATTGTTTGTGTGCCAAATTTATGTTGATGATATCATTTTTGGCTGTACTGACCAATGATACAGTGATGAATTTCCCTATATGATGAGTGAAGAATATCAAATTTCTATGATGGGAGAGTTGAAATTCTTTTTAGGTCTCAAATTCATCAACAGCGCAATGGCATATTCATATCTCAGGAGAAATACCTCAAGGACGTATTGAGAAAAATCGGCATGCAAGATTGCAAAGGAGTCAAAATTCCAATGCCCACAAATGGCCATCTATGCACTGATGAAAATGGTAAAGACTTCGATCAAAAGGTATACCGCTCCATGATTGGCTCTTTATTGTACCTATGTGCATCTAGGCCGGATATTATGCTTAGTGTTTGCATGTGTGCCCGATTTCAAGCTATACCAAAGGAATCACACCATAAGGCTGTGAAGCATATTCTTCGATATCTAGCTCACACACCAACACTTGGACTATGGTATCCCAAGGGCTCTTCGTTTGATCTCATTGGATATTCAGACTCTGACTATGCTGGCGATCATGTGGACCGCAAGTCAACGTCAGGCACATGCAATTTCCTCGGACGATCTTTGGTCTGTTAGTCCTCGAAGAAACAGAATTGCGTATCACTCTCCACTGCAGAAGCTGAGTACATTGCGGCTGGATCGTGCTATGCTCAACTACTATGGATGAAGCAAACACTCGAGGACTATGGCGTCAACGTGAAGAATGTGCCTCTCTACTGCGACAATGAGAGTGCTATCAAGATTGCTCATAACCCAGTTCAGCACTCGAAGACCAAGCACATCCAGATTCGTCATCATTTTCTTCGTGATCATGTGTTGAAGGACGACATCTCCTTCGACCGCGTTAGCACTGAAGACCAGCTAGCCGATATCTTCACTAAGCCCTTGGATGAGAAGAGATTTAGCAAGTTGCGGTGTGAGCTAAATATCCTAGAATCTTCGAATGTTCTCTGAAATGAACACACAACCTAACACCTATGCTGACTTGATGAGTTAGATGCGCAACACACGAAGTAACGTTTTTCTTCAATTAATGAAGACTAACCCTCTAAGTGTGAAGAAATTAAAGAAGAAATTGATTCTCAGAGCCCTACGACAATTGTACGTGGTGTCTGAAATCAGCTTTCTTATACGGTGGGTTACGCCACCAACCAAAGTTGAAAATATTCAATTTGAGTTTTTCTTCGTTTTTGAAATTCCTAGGTTTTTCAAATTCTTCAACTTTGCATTGTCTTCACTCTTTCCGGTGTTGTTCTTCATTTTAATATACATACATACACTACTGGAATCAGCTACTTTGCCATCTTCCAGCTCGTTGCCGTCCGCTAGCGGACGGCAAAGAAGCTCTTTGCCATCAGCTACCGAAAAGCAGACGGCAACGAAACGGCAGACGGCAAAAGAGTCCTTTGCCATCGGCCATTTCTTTGCCGTCCGCTGGCCGATGGCAAAGAATCTTTGCCGTCCGCTGGCTGACAGCAAAGAGGGAGGTGGCACCCACTAACGAAAACACTTAATGTCATCCCTCTTTGCCGTCTGCAGCGGATGGCAAAGATACAAAAAAGCGGATGGCAAAAACTGGACCTAACTAACCTAACTAGCCGAGCCCCCACCGCCCGTTACTCTCTCCCTCTCTCTTCCCCGACGCCCACATCCACCCACCGTGCCGCCCGCGCCGCCCGGCGCCGCCCACGCCACCGCCCCCGCCCCCGCCGCCCTGCGCCGCCCCCGCCACCGCCCCCTCCCCCACCCGCCAACGCCCCTCCATCCC
>NC_041391.1:392982873-393043137 GCF_002162155.2 Triticum dicoccoides | reverse complement strand
GAAGTGGAAGAAGAAGAAAATAAGAAAAAAAAAGAAGTGATATACATATTTTTCTTTTTTTTGCTGTTTAATTGTTATTGTTAGTGTTAGTGTTAGATTTAGTGTTAGAAAAGAAGAAGATTTAGTGTTAGTGTTAGAAAAAAGAATATATATGTAGAAGAAAAGAAGAAGAAGAAGAAAAGAAGTAGAAGAAGAAGAAGAAGAAAAGAAGAAAAGAAAAGAAGTAGAAAAAAGAAGAAAAAGAAGAAGAAGAAAAGAAGTAGAAGAAGTAGAAGAAGAAGAAAAGAAGAAAAGAAAAGAAGTGATATACATATTATTATTCATGTCGGTATTTTTTTTTATGTTGTACTAATTTCGTTTACTCTTTGTCATGGCAGGTGTTGAAAGATGGTGGGCGCTGGTCGGGAGCGCTCCGAGGACCCTTCTTCGTCGGCGCGTGGTACGAGGTCTTCCATTCCACACGCACCTCTCCGCCGAGCATTGCTGGACAGTATGGCGACACCACCGGGCCCTTCTTCGTCGACCGCGGTGCCGAGCAGGGGACGAGTTAAGAAGAAGAGAGGAGCTGGAGCACGTGGTCGCGGGAGAGGAGGTAGGGTGACTGCGAGGGCTCCTTCCTCGCCGCCACCCCTAGCTGTTTCACCCGAGCACGTGACTACTAGGGTGGACTCGTCCGAGGAGGAGGCTACACGGACTTCGGTCCACGAGCGTCCGGTCCATGGGCCTTCGGCCCACGAGCCTCAGGTTGACGGGCCTTCGGGCCACGAGAGTTCGGGCCACGAGACCCCGGAGGAACACACGTCTGGATGGGGTACCTGGCCGAATCAGGCTGAGGGGCCGAGTGGCCATGCTGATGATGGCGGGGCGCCGACTGATATTGAGGAGGAGGGGGGCACCGGCTACCAGCGTGGTTGTACACGGCTCCCGGACGTGCCGGCGACCCGCGAGCAGAGGTGGTTGATTTTCCCTGATGGGGAGAGGTAAGTGCATTTAATCTTTTTGTACCCTTCTGCATTCATGTTTCTTCAAATATCTAATGTGTTGGCCTTGTCATGCTGCAGGGGTTGGGACCACCATCATAGTGTCCGCCGGCCCAACTCCATCCTTGGAGTTCTTTGTCGGCAAAACTTCCCGGGGTTTGTCACGTTGCCTGGTGAGGGTCGGCTTCCAGAGCTTGGATTGAGTTGGGAGCACTACTTGGCTGCCTCGGCCCCGCCGGGTGAGATTATCGACGGTGTCTTGTGCAAGACGAGGGCAGACATGGCGATTAGAAAGTTCTAGGTAATTTCTCCTTTACACAATTAAAAATCTTCGACTAGCTAGTTATTAATTGTACTAATCAATATTGTCTCATTTGATTGCAGACATTCTACAGGTGTGAGGAGGGATACGAGGAGGAGGCGGCAAATGTTATCGATAACGTCTGCAAGCGCCTACTATAGAACTTACGGCACGAGGCTCGGGTGCAGGCTGTTTGAGACTACTAAGCTGCACGTGGTATCAAGAAGACCAAGCCGGCGTGCCGCGAGATGTTCTTGAGTAAGGAGGGGTACATGAAGGTAATTCTTAAGGCCTTGTACTTTACTTCCTTCATTTAGTAATTCATAGCCGTAGCGCTCAAGTTTCTATTTCCTAACTTAGGCCCCTCCGAGATGGTGTGCGGATCGGATGGATTGTTGGGAGGTGTTGGTCATTGAGTGGTGCTCAAAAGAATGGCGAGCCCTCCACAACGAGGCCAAGGACAAACGTGCCCAAATGGAAGGTGTGCCACACCATCAAGACAGCTCCAACTTATCTCAGTACGGGCGGAACTGGGTATGTGGTTTGCTTCATCATTCATGCAATTCTTTCGTCATGCTAGCTTTCAACCCTTTAATTACTAACTTACTTTGTTTCTCTCTTTCAGACACGCTAGAATAAGGTGGATAAGGTGCCAGAGGTGTACGACCTGTATGCCATGGCCCACACTGGCTCTTACAAGAAAGTCAAGGCATTCTCTGCGTCTGACCTCGATGATCCAAAAAACTTCACCAACATCTCCTCCCATGACAAGCTCGTGAAATATAGAGATGAGGGGAAGGCGAGGAAAGGGGAGGACTTTAACCCGAGCCAGGGTCCCATTGATACCGAGCTGCTGATGATATTTGGTGGCGGGAGGTCCCATGGCTCCATAGCCATGGGAGATGGACTTATCCGTTGTCCTAGCACTCTCCCGGAGATCAAGGCGCGCCAGTCGAGCTCCGCTCCTGAGATAAGGCCTCGTGAACGGCCAGTCCAACTCGCCTTCAAGGTTAGTTATACGTACTCAGCTAGCTTTCTCCATTACATTGTGCGCGCTTCCATCAATGATTACAAATGGTAATGAGGACTGGTGTTGCAGGCTGCTATAGAAAGTGAGAGAGATAGAACGGAGAAACTTCTGGCTGATGCGGCGGAGAGGCAGCGGGAGTTGGAGGAGAGGATGACAAAGATGTTGGAGGAGGAGAGGGCACGGAATGACATGCAGGCAAGGGCCATGTACGAGCTCCTTGTGGTAAGTTTTTTCTACACATTAGCCAAAACATTCATGTAGTGTTTGTCTCATTACTAACTAGTATGACTAAGTCGTCAAAACCAAATGTGCAGTCTGTGTGTGAGAAGTCCGGTCAGACCGCTCCGCCGATGCCAGTGATTGCTCCTGGGACCACGGTGAGTTTAATTTGAATGGACATTACTTGCTAGTCTTAACATTTGAGTGTCATCATGCTAACGAGACATTGGAAATGATCTTTGGTGCAGCTTAACTCTAGACAAGCATCGCACGATCCTTCTCCAGCTACCAGCACGAGCCACCCCGCTACAACACCTCCATGATCACGGTAAGTGTCTCTAGTGTTTTTCTTAACAAATGCATAAAGACCTAGACTTAGCTTTATTTCCTCCAATATGCTTACCATAAAGACTTAGAGTTAGCTTCTTTTCCTCCAAAATGACTTAATAAGCTTACTAACCTCCAAAACCATCCATTTTACCTATGTTAGCTCTAAAACGATATGTACTTAGCTTACTTATGTAAAAAATGGCATAATTAGCTTAGTTAGCTCATAAACGATCCCATTTTACCTAAGTTAGCTCTAAAATGACCCATTTTACCTTACTTAGCTGATAAATGATCCATTTTACCCAAGTTAGCTCTAAAATGACCTATTTTAACTAGATTAGCTCCTAAATAATCCATTTTACCTACGTTAGCTCTAAAATGACCCATTTTACCTAGGTTAGCTCCAAACTGACCCATCTTACCTAGGTTAGCTCTAAAATGATGCATTTTACCCAAGTTGGCTCTAAAATGACCCGTTTTACCTAGATTAGCTCATAAACGATCCATTTCACCTAGGTTAGCTCCAAAATGACCCATCACACCTAGGTTAGCTCTAAAATGATGCTTTTTACTAAGTTAGCTCATAAACGATCCATTTCAACTAAGTTAGCTCATAAACGATCCATTTCACCGAAGTTAGCTAAAAACGATCCATTTCACCAAAGTTAGCTCAAAAACGATCCATTTCACCTAAATTTGCTCTTAAATGATCCATTTCACCTTAGTTAGCTAAAAACGATCCATTTCACCTTAGTTAGCTAAAAAACGATCCATTTCACCTTACTTAGCTCATAAACGACCCATTTCAACTAAGTTAGCTCATAAATGATCCATTTCACCTAAGTTAGCTGAAAAACGACCCATTTCAACTTAGTTAGCTGAAAAACGATCCATTTCACCTTAGTTAGCTCATAAACGACCCATTTCAACTAAGTTAGCTCATAGGTGATCCATTTCACCTTAGTTAGCTCATAAACGACCCATTTCAACTTAGTTAGCTCATATATGATCCATTTCACCTAAGTTAGCTCATAAATGACATATACTTCTTGTTCTAGTCTTCTTCTTGTTCTAGTCTTCTTCTTCTAGTCACCTATTTCTAACTTTCTTATTTGCCATTTTGCAGATTTCATTCACTTCATGGAAGCTAGCTTGCTATGATGGAGTGCTTGTTTTTTCTTTGATGAAACTTTGCATTGTATCTAGCTTGCTATGATGGAACTTGCTATCTTGATCAAACTTTGCATTGTAATATGTATATGGATGGAACAATGTGTATGGATGGAACTTGCTTATGTATGAATGGATGAAACTTAATTATGTGCTGGATATGTTATATGTTTGTTGTTAAATAGCCCTGTGAAATATATCTATATATGTCATATATATTTGCTGTGAAAATTGTTGGATTAAAAAAAACAAAAAAAGAGCCAATATACAGGCTCTTTGCCATCTGCCACCAACGGCAACGGTCTATTTACCGTCAGCCGCGGACGGCAAAGAAGACATGTGGCAGCCAACTGTGCTTCCTGGGAGCTGACCCATTTGGCCAGTTTGCCTACAGTGGCGGACGGCAAAGGCAGGACAAATTTTGTCGTCAGCGGCGGACGGCAAAGGGCTGTCGTTAGCCACCTAACGGACTAATAGCGCAATTTTTGCCGTCTGCTTTCTTTGCCGTCTGCTGCTGATGGCAAAGGCCCCTTTGCCGTCAGCCGCGTAAAGCAGACGGCAAAGTAGCTGTTTGCCGGACCTTACTTTGCCGTCCGCGGCGGACGGCAAAGACCTTTGCCGTCCGCCATTCATGCCTTTGTCGTCCGCCGTGGCAGACGGCAAAGTAGCTGATTCCTGTAGTGATATGAGTTTATGTCCTCTACAACATTCACTATTGCCAATTCTTCAAGTTGTTTTCTTCTACTAAGTGAATGTGATTGGACCCTTCCCCCCTCTATGCTAAACTCAACCCAGTCTGTTCACAAATTCTTCATGTGCGTTCTATTTGAAACTCGTTCAAAATCTTCACTATGTCCTTGACAGCTGAAGAAATTGTGAACGGAACTTTTAACTTATCTTATCTGAATTTTCGGCTTTGCCGCTCAAACCATTCCGCATCCCACGACAATACTTATCTATTCACGCATGATCCTACACGATCGCCACCTATCAGTACGTGGGTGACACATGTCAAGCGAATGAGAAGGGCCAGGGGCACGTTTGTCCGATTTCCTCGGGCGTACAGTTTTTCACTCCCACTATAAATACCCCTACCTCTTCCTCACTTTGTTTTTACTCCGCTCGCTCTCACTCCCGCTCGAGCTCCCCAAACCCTAGCGCCATCGCTACTTCATCGTCGCTGGTGAGGAAGAGCTTCACTGCCTCGACCTCGTCGCCGTCGTACTCGCGCCGGTTGCCGATTTCTTCACTCCGCCGCCGCGGTAGCCGTCTTCCTCTGCCGAATTAGGGCGTGGAAGATATGAACTGAGGAACTTCACATCTACACTTCCCAGTTCATCGTGTTCTTCAACTCGGGTAATTAAAAGTTACTTTTACTGCCCTCTTTGATTCATATGTTTTCTTGAAAATCTTCAAAGGTGTTTATTCTTCAAATCCTCACACACATGAACACCTCACATGTCATCTGCTCTTGATTCGTTTCTCTAAGCAATGACTTTCTTCAAGATTCCTCAATTGTGTGGATTTTCAATCTATACAACTCTGGAACCTAAGACAAAGAACGCTTAGTGAAATTCCTCAAGACTCATCTGGTCAAATTCCTCAAACCTATTCTTTTTGAAAAACCTTCTGAGAACGCATATGACCTCTCCAAATTCCTCGCAACCATACTCTGTTCACAGGTACAAATGTCCACTGCTGAATCACTAGGTTCTCATCAACTTAACTCATTTGCAGCGTTCCTCGAAGAAAAGTTGCACACCTCTTCAGAAACTTCAGTTGTTCATGTTCCTCAGCTGAAGAAAATGGCTGAAGGCAAGAAGCCACAGAAGGGTGGGAAGAGGCCCGAGGTCATTACTGCTTTCGAAATCCCTGAGGACATTTATGCTGGATACTACACTCCTGATGAGGGCAAATTTGGCAGGGAGGGCAAAAATCAGTGCAAGGTGCGCATATACAAAGTATAGAGAGGAGATGGGCACGGGAATGGAG
Source organism: Triticum dicoccoides (assembly GCF_002162155.2). Lineage (NCBI taxonomy): Eukaryota > Viridiplantae > Streptophyta > Magnoliopsida > Poales > Poaceae > Triticum > Triticum dicoccoides. Next base: position 393,037,115 of record NC_041391.1, on the reverse strand, counting down.
GGAGTACATGTATGTTACTCCCAAGTATATGAAGAAATTCGCACTCAACCCTCCATGCTCAAGACCTCCATTGGCAGCAGGCCAATTGGCAGATCCCACCAGCCTCAAGCGCGGTGAAGACTATGCTGATGAATGGGCAAAGCGCCAGGCCAAACTGGCCAAGCAAGCAAAGGAAGCAGTGAGGAAATTCAATGCAGACTCTGCTGCTGCTGCTACCGCTTTTGAGTCCTCTGCTAGTAAGCCGAAGAAGGTGATGCCTAAGAAGCCTGCGCATAAGTCAAGTGCTTCTCCCTCAATGCCCTCACGGCCAAGTTCCTCAGCAATGCCCTCAAGGCCATATTCTTCAAAGCCCTCACGGCCAATTCCTCAAACTGCTCCTCCTCCTTCAAAGTCCTTAGCTCCTCCGACAAAGTCTTCAGCTGCTCCGACCAAACCCTCTGAACCTGTGCATCTCACCACGTGCCAAAGGACTACAGGGATCTCAATTGCCTCAGGAGCATCTGCAAGTTCCACAGCTGCCCCCTCTCTACTGAAGACAAAGGCCACTGCTGGACGAGGCCTTCGACCAAGTCCTCAAAAGAAGCAGGTCGCCTTCCAAGTGCCCTCTGATGACGATGAGGCTGATGATGAAGAACTTGCCGAAATCATCAGAGACAGGCAGGCCAGGGCCACTAGAGCCAAAGGCAGCAATGTGCCACTTCTATTGGATCCAAAGTTGATCCTCGACTTCATTGACCTATGGCACAAGGACCCTAACACGCCTTTGTCGGAGATGAACCTCACTCCTGGTCAAAGTCATGTTTTGACTGCCTTCATTGAGGAAGAGAAGTGAAAATCTGAGGAAGGTAGAAGACTGAAGAAAGCGCAGTACAAGAAGCAGCGCTACCTCAAGGACAATGTCCTCACTCTTACCCCTGATCAACGCGTTGCCTTGCAAGCTGAGATCAAGCAACTGAGTGATGAATTCAATCGCTACTATGCTGATTGGAAGGGCGCCAAGGTCCGGTTCGTCAATCTGACGAAGAAATTCACTTCAAGTGTTGCTGCTCCTGTGCACATTGAAGTTACTCCGGCTGAAGCATCTGCTCAGCCCACTGAAGAACATGCCAGCACCGCTGATGACAATCAGGCTGCTGAAGAAGATGAAAGCACCAGGGCTGATGACTGCATTCCAGCCACTGAAGAAATTGCCAGGGCACCCACTAGTGGTGCGCCTGAAGAAAGTGAAGAAGTCAGGGCAACTGCTCCTGTTGCGCCTAAAGAAAAGTCCTCTGCACCTCCTGCGCCTGCACCATCTCCGATCCTTCCATCTGATCAGATGCAAAGAAGACCAAGGCTGCAGAGTGTGCAGCTATGAAGAAAAGGAAGGCATCAACTTCATCAAATTCTTCAGCTCCGAAGAAGATGAAGCCTTTGACAAGCTCATTTCGCAACCCAATTGATGTCGTTCCTGTCTCATTCATGCCATCAAAGGACCTTGTTCCTTTTGGTGAAGATTATGTCATTCCAAGTGAATCTGATGAAGAGAATCCTTCTGCTGCTTCGTCGGAGCAGTTGGATGAAGAAATTGAAGTGGATGAAATCCCTTCAACACCAGTTATCTCCTTGCCGATGCCTCAGTTCACTGCTGAAGAGGCCAGCGTTGAAGAAATGGAAGATGAGGATGTGGACATTGGCTATACCACACCTGTGCTAAATGATGACTTTTGGGAAAGTCAGCACCCTAACTCTCCAATGTTCACTCCACTTCAAGCAATTCCTCAGTCCCCAGCTGCTACTGAAGTACAAATGGGATCTGAAGAACCTCATGCAACCCCGTCTTTCCATGAAGAAATTCCAGCCACTAGTGCTGAAGAAAATGTAAATAAAGAATTGAAGACCCAGGCTGCAGCTGAAGAAGAGCCTAAAATTCCTCAGTTTGAGGATCCTGAGATTGTGATTCCTAAGGTGGTGATGCAATTGACTGACACTCCTCAGCCCAAGCCAAAGGATCCCTTCTCAAAGAAGCAAAAATTCAAGGTTAATGATTTCTTCGGCGAGCATGTGTTCTTCATTGATTTCAACCCTTATGACAATGCTCGTCTTAGAAGGAAGTGATTCTGGACTGCCAGCCAGGCCAACTTCTATTCTTCACTGTTGTTCAATAAGGACAAAGTCTTCGACCACGAGCATATTCCTCACGTGGACATGGAATCAATGCCTTGCTTCTCTCAAGTCCTCAATATGCTTCATGATGCAGGCTTGCTCAACTTTTGCTCAGACATAGTTGACTGGAATGAAGAGCTCATTCTTCAGTTCTACGCAATGCTACATATCACAGGTGATGCTGATGACATCAACTCTTGGGTGTTGGACTGGATGACTGAAAACACTCACTACAAGGCACCGGCCTCTGAATTGCTTCGTGCCCTTCCAATCAGTCCTCCACCTAACGGTGCTCGTTGTCTGTACGATGAGCCTAAACTCACTGCTCATTGCATGCAAGTGCTCATGAAGCCTCTGAAGCCTGGTCAAGCCCCACGGACCAAATTCCTCATGAAGGAATTGTTTTATGTGCCAAGAACCATCTATCGCATTCTGACGAAGACTATGAGTCCTATCAAAGGCCATGACTCATCCGATGAGGAAATTATTGGGATGATGAAGAATATGCTATTCAACATCATGCATGGCATCCCTATTAATTATCATGATTTCTTCATGAGGACTCTGGCAAATGTTGCACTTTCACCGTTTGAGCTGAAGCCTTATGCTCCTTGGATTATGAGATTCCTCAGAACAAGGTCTTCACTCAAGTACAAAGCTGACTTTCAGAATCACCTCAGCTACTTGCCCCCGATTGAAGTCCTCAAGCGGACATATTCCTCAGGTAATGAGAAGGGCAAGGCACCAGCTGTTATCGATGAAGGTATTCATCCATTGGATGGTCAGTTCCGCAAAGCTGCATCTTATTCCAGCAATGATGACTCTGCTACTCATGATTCTGCTGCAAATGCATCCAAGCCAAATCCTCAAGCCACTGCTCCTCGTGTGATGGCTGACCGTGAGCTGCTCCTTAGTCTTCACCAGAAGGTGGATCGAAACCACAAATGGGTTAAGCGTCAGTTTGGCTCTATTCTTCACAACATGACTTCTACACATAATGTAGTGAAGAAAAACCATTACTACCTCCATGAAGTTTTTGATCGCACCTGGGCTATTCTGTCACATCACTATGGTGAAGAAGATCTGAAGCAAATGAGCTTCAAGGAAGATTTTGACTGGTCTGCTCCTCCACCGAAGAAATTAAGAAGGTCAAGGTTCCTTCCTTGGTCGCCAGTTCATATTCTTCATCGCGCGACACGGACGAGTTCGGAGACTTCGACGACACTGCAGCAGGCCCTACAACGACTCAAGATCCCAACAATGCTGGTGCTCCTCCATCATCACGATATTCTTCAGGGGCGTTAGTCCTCATTTTTCAACCCTTTTGGTCATTCTTATATGGGCATTTTTTTCTAAGTTACAACTCTTGTTCTTTTGATGACTTTCCTGGATCGAGTTGTAATCTTAAACTCTATGGTGGCCTGATACTTTTGCTGAGTTCTTCTGCATGCTTATTCCTCATTAATGTTAATGCACGCATGCTGAATTACATCAGTCACCATATTTCATCATGCATTTCAAATTCTTCATATTATATGTCAATGCGTGTATGAATTACAAGATATAGGGGGAGATCTCCATGATTATACTCTTCAAGTGTGCATTGCTTCAAAAGCAAAATTCCTCACTATGCACATCTTCAGGGGGAGTTCTTCTATATCTTGCAATCAAATTCCTCAACATCAGTACTTACACTTCATATATTTATCCCCGTTGAAAACTTAACCTATATTGTCATCAATCACCAAAAAGGGGGAGATTGTAAGTGCATCTAGTGCCCCTTAGTGATTTTGGTGTATTCAAGACTTATAGGTTAAGGGACTGATGCGTTTGTGAGTGTACACAGATCTATAAGTCTATGAGGAGTTTGATATTTATAGAGAAAGTCGACCCCTAAAATGAAATTCTTCAACTGAAGACTTTGGGTCTCTGAAGACTTTCTGAAGACTTTGAAAGTGAAGAAATTGGTGTGACCTGTAAGACTTGGTAATCATTCGAGGAACATGAAGCGTGAAGACTTTTGTTTTCGTAGTTTAATTTTCTCTTTCTTGACTCATAGGAAACACCGTACTGTTAAAGGGGGTCGAGGAAATACTAAGGAAAAATTTCCAAGTGATGCTCAACTCAAAATCCCTTCGAGTGAAGCCATTGGAAATCTCATACAGTTCAGTCATATTCTTCAGTGACAGAGACGAAGTTCTTCTGGTCTCTGATGAGTTTGTTCTGACTGAGGAGTTAGGAATTCGCCAGTGTGGATTGCCTACATAGTGAAGAACATGATAGCCCTGAGGAATTTGAGAGTCAAAATTCCGACCATTGCTGTGCTATGCGCCAGCTGTCCCAAAATATCTACCCACCTAACGGTCATATCATTCAAGGGCATTTATGTCTTATCATGTCGGGCTACTCCCTAGGCTATAAATAGCCGCCCCCTACAACCACTAGCTAGTTGGCTGCTCTGAGAGAAACTGACACTTGTCATTTGAGAGCATCCCATCCTCCGAAGACTTTGAGCAAAAATCATCAAGTGAGGAAAAACCAAACCCAACACACCTACAACCCAAAGTGATTGAGCATCACGGAAGAGATTGATCCTGCGTGGATCCGACGCTTGTTACCTTTGAAGACTGTGCTTCTTCCAGATGGTTAGGTGTCATGGTCTAGAGCATCCAAGAGGAATTGTGGATCGCTGAGTGACCTAGTCTGTGAAGGTTTGGAAGTAACCTGAAGACAAACCTCGAGTGATTGGGCGAGGTCTGTGTGACCTTAGCTCAAGGAGAAGAGAATACGGTGAGGACTGTGTGTCCGGGACTGTGTGTCCTTGAGTTTAAATACTCAGCCGCTCCAACCACACGTACAAGTGAGACAGCTGTTGGAACTGGTCTACCAAATCATCGTCTTCACCAAGCTTACTGGTCCTATTTACTCAACTCTTTCATTTCCTCATTTCTGTTGTTGTGTGCTTGTTCATATCTGTTTGAAGACTTTGACTGAAGACTTTCTCAATTTCCTCAGTTCAATTTCTTCAGTCTGTCCGTCTTCTTTCTGTGTTATCATGTGTTTACGCTTTCTGTACTCTGTGCTTGTCTTCATTCCATCATGATGATCATGCTTGTGTTCTGTTATGTTTACATTTGAGTACTTATTCTGCTGCTAGTAGTTCTTCATTTAGGAATTTCCTCTCCAGCAAATTCCTCAGTGAAGAATTCATAAAAATCGCCTATTCACCCCCCCCCTCTAGTCGATATAATGCACTTTCACAAACACATAGCTATTGGTACATACCCTCTGCCCCGAGGGTGAACTACTCCCTCCTCGTCATGGAGAGCGCCGGGATGATGAAGATGGCCACTAGTGATGGATCACCCCTCCGGCAGGGTGCCGGAACAGGGTCCCGATTGGTTTTTGTAGGCTACAGAGGCTTGCGGCGGCGGAACTCCCAATCTAGGTTTCTTTTCGGGGGTTTGATAACCCACAAGTGTAGGGGATCTATCGTAGTCCTTTCGATAAGTAAGAGTGTCGGACCCAACGAGGAGCAGAAGAAAATGATAAGCGGTTTTCAGTAAGGTTTTCTCTGCAAGCACTGAAATTGTAGGTGATAGATAGTTTTGTGATAAGATAAATTGTAACGAGTAACAAGTAAATAAAGTAAATAAAGTGCAGCAAGGTGGCCCAATCCTTTTTGTAGCAAAGGATAAGCCTAGACAATTTCTTATAATGAGAAAGGAGCTCCCGAGGACACATGGGAATTATTGTCAAGCTAGTTTTCATCACGTTCATATGATTCTCGTTCGGTACTTTGATAATTTGATATGTGGGTGGACCGGTGCTTGGGTACTGCCCTTACTTGGACAAGCATCCCACTTATGATTAACCCCTATTCCAAGCATCCGCAACTACAAAAGAAGTATTAAGGTAAACCTAACCACAGCATTAACATATGGATCCAAATCAGCCCCTAACAAAGCAACGCATAAACTATGGTTTAAGCTTCTGTCACTCTAGCAACCCATCATCTACTTATTACTTCCCTATGCCTTCCTCTAGGCCCAAATAATGGTGAAGTGTCATGTATTCAATGTTCACATAACACCACTAAAGGAAAAGATAACATACATCTCATCAAAATATCAAACGAATACCAAATTCACATGACTACTAATAGCAAGACTTCACCCATGTCCTCAGGAACAAACGTAACTACTCACAAAGCATATTTATGTTCATAATCAGAGGGGTAATAATATGCATTAAGGATCTGAACATATGATCTTCCACCAAGTAAACCAATTAGCATCAACTACAAGGAGTAATCAACACTACTAGCAACCCACACGTACCAATTTGTGGTTTTGATACAAGATTGGATACAAGAGATGAACTAGGGTTTTGAGAGGAGATGGTGCTGGTGAAGATGTTGATGGAGATTGACCCCCTCGCGATGAGAGGATCATTGGTGATGACGATGGTGATGATTTCCCCCTCCCGGAGGGAGGTATCCCCGGCAGAACAGCTCCGCCGGAGCTCCAGATTAGTTCCGCCAAGGTTCCGTCTCATGGCGGCGGAGTTTCGTCCCGTAAGCTTGCCCACGATTTTTTCCAGGGTAAAAGCCCTCATATAGCAGAAGATGGACACCGAGGGGCCACCAGGGGGCCCAGGAGATAGGGGCGCACCCAGTAGGGGTGGGCGCGCCCCCACCCTCCTAGCCAGGGTGTTGGCCCCCTGATGTATTTCTTCCGCTCAATAATTCTTATTAATTCCAAAAACATGTTTTGTGGAGTTTCAGGATTTTTGGAGCAGTGCAGAATAGGTTTCCAATGTTTGCTCCTTTTCCAGCCAGAATTCCAGCTGCCGACATTCCCCCTCTTCATGGTAAACCTTGTAAAATGAGAGAGAATAGCCATAAGTATTGAGATATAATGTGTAATAACAGCCCATAATGCAATAAATATTTATATAAAAGCATGATGCAAAATGGACGTATCAACTCCCCTAAGCTTAGACCTCGCTTGTCCTCAAGCGGAAGCCGATATCGAAAAATATGTCCACATGTTTAGAGATAGAGGTGTCGATAAAAATAAAATACGGGCATGAGGGCATCATGATCATTCTTGTAACAGCAACATATATAGATTTTATCATATGATTTCTTATACTCAAGTAACAATCAATTCACAATGTCAAGTATGGTTCAAAAACTTCATTGAGAACTAACAAACTATAATCTCAGTCATTGAAGCAATTGCAATTTATCATAACATCAGAAAGAGTCAACAATAAAGCCTTTTCAGCAAATCCACATACTCAACTATCATGTAGTCTTCTACAATTGCTAACACTCACGCAATACTTATGGTTATGGAGTTTCAGCCGGACACTAAGAAAGATAGGAGCTTATTGTGTTGCCTCCCAACGTATTCACCTTTAGGTGATGTCAACAATGATAGACCATGCTAACTTACATCCAATTGGATATATATATCATGATCTTTCAAACACAAGGAGCTTGTCAAAGGATAAAATGAAAAAGGGAAAGGTGAAAACCACCTTGACTCAAGCATAAAGTAAAAACATAAAGTAAAAGATAGGCCCTTCGCAGAGGGAAGCAGAGGTTATCATGTGCGTTTAGGGTTGGATGCACAAAATCTTAATGCAAAATAACGTCACTTTATATTGCCCCTTGTATGTGGACCTTTATTATGCAGTTCGTCGCTTTTATTACTTCCACAACAAGATCGTATAAAGCTTATTTTCTCTGCACTAATAAGTCATACATATTTAGATAGCAATTTTTATTGCCTGCAACATGACAACTTACTTGAAGGATCTTACTCAATCCATAGGTAGGTATGGTGGACTCGCATGGCAAAACTGGGTTTAAGGATATTTGGAAGCACAAGTAGTATTTCTACTTAGTGCAAGGAATTTGGCTAGCATGAGGGGTGTCGGTGTCAAAACTGGCGGATCTCGGGTAGGGGGTCCCGAACTGTGCGTCTAGGCGGATGGTAACAGGAGACAAGGGACACGATGTTTTACCCAGGTTCGGGCCCTCTTGATGGAGGTAAAACCCTACGTCCTGCTTGATTAATATTGATGATGTGTATTACAAGAGTGGATCTACCACGAGACCAAGGAGGCTAAACCCTAGAAGCTAGCCTATGGTATGATTGTTGTTCGTCCTATGGACTAAAGCCATCCGGTTTATATAGACACCGGAGAGGGCTAGGGTTACACAAAGTCGGTTACAATGGTAGGAGATCTACATATCCGTATCGCCAAGCTTGCCTTCCACGCCAAGGAAAGTCCCATCCGGACACGGGACGAAGTCTTCAATCTTGTATCTTCATAGTCTTGGAGTGCGGCCGATGATAATAGTTCGGCTATCCGGACACCCCCTAGTCCGGGACTCCCTCAGTAGCCCCCGAACCGGGCTTCAGCGACGACGAGTCCGATGTGTATATTGTCTTCGGCGTTGCAAGGCGGGTTCTCCTTCAAACTTCATGTTCTTGTCGAATAGTGTCCGGCTTCCGTATAAATGTTGCGCTCCTTGGCTTCTACGCCCAATAATGGCCTTCTTCCACGTGTCGTATGAATGCGAAAAGCTAGGGTATTTTTACATTTTACCCCCTAGCTGTGCGAACGAGCCGCCTATAAGAGAGGCGAGGATCTAGATCCAGCTCACACCATCCTCCATTCGCAAGTTCTCATCGAAGCGCCTCTGACAAAAATCCATTCCATCATGGATAGTCGACGTGGCTCCTCCTCTCGCGCTCCCAGCCCTAAGCCAGGAGATTGGGGGAGATGCTCAGTTCCACACAGCGAGCTAGTGGCGCTCCAAACCGAGGGATATCTTCCCCCAGCTTTCATGGTTCCAGTTCGAGCCGGACTGGCCACCTTCAAGGGTGGAAAGCAGGCGGAGAGCGTCCCCAACCCTTCTAAAGGAGAGCGGGTATGCTTCGTCCCTTATCTAATAAGGGGACTCGGATTTCCCATACATCCGTTTCTCCGGGGGCTCCTGGAGTTCTACAGACTCCAGCTTCACCACCTCACACCTGCCTCCGTTTTGCACATCGCGGGCTTTGTAGCTCTTTGCAAGCTATTCCTGGGCATCGAGCCCCATTTTGCATTGTGGAAGAGATTGTTTTGCCTCGTACCCCGTTCTTATGAGGGGTCGATATATCAAATGGGCGGAGCCGAAATATGGCGCATTGCTGGGACCGGATATCTATCCGGCACCCCGAAGAAGGCGTCCGAAGACTGGCCTTCGGAATGGTTCTACATGGAGGACGCCCCTCTGCCGGATCCAGTTCGGATCAGCCTCCCGGAGTTCAGCAATGCTCCCTTGAAGAAACGCCTGAGTTGGCGCCTGCGGAGCCCTCAACGGGAGGAGGATGGGAGCGTCCATTATCTGATGGGCCGGATTAGGTTACTGGACCACTCCAGATTGACCATGATTGGAATCATGGCCACGTGCATTATGCGAGGGGTGCAGCCACTCCAATATAGGGGCCACCCTATGTGGGATTTCAACGGGGAAGACGACGCCACCCGTCATGGCTGCAGAGGGCCGAGCTCGGCAGCCGATCTGGCAAAGATCCTGTCCGGCTTGTACAAGGGGGAGGAGGAGGACTTTCTCTGCACGAATCCATTGAACGGATTCTCCATGAATAACCCTCGGAGCTGGGTAAGCGGACGTTTATCTACCCGATCCATACTTCCAAAGTCAAGTATTTTACTTTGTGATTTCGACGTAGGAGCTGCGCCGGGACGTGGAGGGCATACGAAGCCTAACTCCACAGCCCGAGGATCCGGAACGATCCCTTGATCCGACCTCCGAAGAGGATCCGAACATAAAGGTGGAGCTGATTGACGGGGTGTTCCACCAACTTAGCGTGGACAATTCCCTTGTCGCCATTACGGCTGACTACCCCGGTTTGTTTCCGGTCTCCCAGGTGACTACGACCGAGGTCTTGACACCATCATTTGATCCGTGCTCAATTCTGACCATCCTATACTGATGGTGCATCGCAGGAGGTGCCTTTAAGGCGGGAAGCCGAACCTGCTGCGGCTGACCAGCAAGGGTCAGTTTGGCCCAGCAGGCGGAAGAGGAGTGCGACGCGAATCGAAACGTCGCCGCAACGGTACGGCACACCGTTGTTTTTAAGGGAAGGATCCCTAGGAGGTATATTAATGCTCATAACTTTTTCCAGGAGAAAGAGCGCTTGCTAGACAGTGTCCGGAGAGGTTGCCAAGCAAGCCTTCGCCAGCCATGCTCCATCGCGTGGTCCGGAAGTGGAGGCGAACACAAGGCAAGAGCCGGATGCTCCTCCGACGGAGTATGCCGACAGGTTGTCTGCCACCCGGTCTGAGGTGGAGAGCGCCATGAATCACAGGCGTCGCCGGACAGTTCTTTGTGACGCGTGTTTCTCCCCGGAGGCGTTGAATGCCTTTGATGCGGGAAACGCGCACCTCCGTGCTGCTCAAGATGGTTTAACCAGAGCCATGGAGCAGTATGTGAAGGACATACGGGTAAGTAATTTTAATAGTTATATATGCTAGTAGCCCCCAGACTTAAAATAGTTAAAATAACTGATTTAAGGATCATTTATTATGCAAGATCTTACGGAGAAGAATACCCACCTGTCCGAGGAGCTCCAAGAGTGCAAGGCCCAACTTGAGGCCGCACTAGCCACCACAGGGGGAGCCACAAAGACCCCCGCTGGTAATACGTACTTCGAAAAGATAAGTAGTTAACAAAGTGTGGCGTGTGCGTAAGTCTAACAATAATATTGCAAAGGGCGCCAGACTAGATCCGGACAAGCAACAGCTACTACGTCAGCTAAAGGCCGGCGAGAGGGTGCTTATGAAGGTGCAGCAGGAGAGAAACAAGCTCCAAGATGCCCACACCCAGCTAGGAGAAGAGCTGAAAGGTGTTCGGGCCCAGCTGTCTGGCTCCGTGAAGGAGAATCAGCGGCTTCATCGCGGCATTTATAGTAAGTGCTTGAGCAAATTCCTTTGAAAAGAAGAATTCGACAAGGAAGTCTATTGACAGAAATGTGTCTTTAGGTGTGCTCACAGGTCGCCCTGCGGAGGAAATGCCTGGTTCAACGGGTGACCAACTTCCCGAGCTGGTGCAACTGCTCGAACGTGTTTGGCAGGCGATGAGTGGCGTCGTTCAGGCTTTATGGCCTTCCGTCTCCCTACCCGAGGGCCTTGGAGGGCTTGTTGAGAAGCTTCAGGGAGCACAGCGACGCCTCCGTCTGTGGAAGATATCGGCCTGCCGTCAAGGCGCCAGGGAGGCCTGGGCCATGGTGAAGACGCGGTACCCGAAGGCTGACCCAAACCACATGGCCGAGGTCGGGCCTGCTGGGCCTGATGGGAAGGAGATCCCTGTGAGCTTGATGTACGGCCGAGTAGAACTGGCCGCGAAATATTCCCAACAGGACTGTAAATTAGACAGCCTGTTAGATGGGATTGAAGAGGAGTATAATCAGTCAGTTTGACGATGTAATTTGAAATGACATGTAAAATGCCTTCTAGCCGGATTGTAGATCTTTTGTCTTTGCGGACCTTTTCGCTTCAACCTCGGGACCCAACAGTCTGGAGTGTGTCCGAATACCCTTACGGTTATAGAAGAACCGGGGCATGCGTGGAGACAAGGCGTCGGGGTCATAATTGCTTTATTAGACAAGTGCCCAACTAGCTATGTTATATTACATGGTTAGTAAGAAACATCTCCCAGGCAGAATAGTTCCGTTAAGGGTTCCTTTCCCTGGGAGGCATGCCCTAAAGTGCATGTCCGGACTGCGAAAATAGCAGAAAAAGCATCTGGGGGCAAATAGATAAGTAAGTAATAAATCATCTTTCAAGTCACCGACCGAATATTCTTTTAAGAACGCTAGCTTTCGGCTTCACCCAGTCTGAGGTACACATCCGGCTGACCCGGCAGTAACGATCGCAGAGGTGCTCCCTTTACCTCCTAGCTGAACAATCGGGAACGTAGGGGTAAGCACAGGAGCCAGGCAACCCAGCTTGGCCAAAACTTAAGTCATATCGATGCATATAATGGTGAAAAAAAGGTACATGCGGAAGTATGACACATGTGTTCGGCATGAAGCCCGTATAAATAAGCTTCTGTTAAAGAAGCCCCCAGGTATAATGAGTGCTAGGAGCACATCAAGTGTGTGCGAACAATGCGCAAATCAGCCTATCAAAGGTATTGGAAAAAAAGTGGGAAGAAGGAGGGGGACAAGAGACAGTGAAAATGTAAAAAGGTGGACGGAGGAGTGAGACGAACTCTGAGTCCGGCGTTAGGCGTAGAATCTTCGGAGACGGGCTGCGTTCCATGGGTTCGGCTCGAGTCGGTTGTCAGATGCGTTGCATAGACGGTATGCTCCGTCGGTCAGGACTTGGTCGATGATGAAGGGACCCTCCCACTTGGGCTTAAGTTTGTCCTTTTTCTTGTCCAGCAGGCGTAGAACAAGTTCGCCAACATTGTAAGTTTTGGCCCGTACTTCTCTGCTTTGATATCTTCGAGCCTGCTGTTGATAAAATGCGGAACAAGCTTTTTCCACGTCTCGCTCCTCCTCTAAGGCGTCCAAACTGTCCTGCTGATCCAGCTCGGCTTCTCATTCTTCGTACATGCGCACGCGAGGTGAGTCATGAATTATATCGCAGGGCAGAACTGCCTCTGCGCCGTACACCATAAAAAATGGTGTGAATCCGGTAGTTCAGTTGGGCGTGGTCCGCAACCCCTAGAGTACGGAGTCGAGCTCCTCTACCCAGTGCGTGTTAGATTCCTTGAGGGACCGCACTAGTCTGGGTTTGATGCCGCTCATGATTAGACCATTTGCTCGCTCGACTTGACCGTTAGTTTGGGGGTGATAGACTGAAGCGTAGTCGAGCTTGATGCCCATATTTTGGCACCAGAGTTTAACCTTGTCGGCCGTGAAATTCGTGCCGTTGTCAGTGATGATGCTGTGGGGGACGCCAAAACGGTGTACTACCCCGGATATAAAGTCTATCACAGGTCCGGATTCTGCCGTTTTAACCGGCTTGGCTTCAATCCATTTGGTGAATTTGTCCACCATGACCAATAAGTATTTGTGCTTGTGGGTTCCCCCTTTAAGGGGTCCAACCATGTCAAGCCCCCAGACCGCGAACGGCCGGGTGATGGGTATAGTTTTGAGGGCGGTGGGTGGCATGTGGCTCTGATTAGCAAAGAGCTGGCAACCGACGCATCATTGGACTAAGTCCTGAGCATCTGCCCGGGCTGTCGGCCAATAAAATCCTGTACGGAAGGCCTTGCCTACAAGGGCCCGGGCTGCAGCGTGGTGCCCGCCGAGTCCGGCGTGAATTTCAGCCAGGAGATTACGCCCTTCCTCTTTGGAGATACACCTTTGAAGGACTCCGGTTGTGCTTTTCTTATAAAGTTCTCCCTCATGGACCTTGTAGGCTTTAGATCGCTGAACTATGCAGCGGGCCTCATTTTGGTCTTCGGGAAGTTCCTGCCTAATTAAGTAGGCTAGGAATGGTTCCGTCCATGGGGCAATTACTGCCATTATTTCGTGGGCTGAAGGTGTTATTTCATTTGCTGAGCCGCCGATTGTGTCAGAATTGTCTGAGTTAGGTGTTGCAGCTGGCTCCGGATTGTTATTTCCAGACTCCTCTTCCCATAATACGGATGGCTTAAAGAGCCGTTCCAGGAAGATGTTTGGAGGGACGGTGTCGCGTTTTGCGCCGATGCGTGCTAACACGTCTGCTGCCTGGTTATTATCCCGGCTACATGGTGGAATCGAGTCCTTCGAACCGAGCTGACATTTTTAGGACAGTGTTGCGGTAAGCTGCCATTTTCGGATCTTTGGCGTCAAAGTCTCCATTTACTTGCGATATTGCGAGGTTTGAATCCCCGCGCACCTCCAGGCGTTGAATGCCCATGGAGATTGCCATCCGGAGGCCGTGTAGGAGGGCCTCGTATTCGGCTGCGTTGTTGGAGTCCATGTACATTATTTGAAGTACATATTGGACTGTGTCTCCAGTTGGGGACGTCAAGACGACGCCAGCCCCCAAGCCAGCCAACATTTTGGATCCGTCGAAATGCAGGATCCAATTGGAGTACGCGCCGTACTCTTTAGGGAGTTCGGCTTCGGTCCATTCGGCGACGAAGTCAGCCAGAACTTGCGATTTTATAGCTCGCCGTGGTTTGTAGGTTATGTCAAATGGTAAGAGCTCAATGGCCCATTTTGCAATCCTGTCCATTGCGTCGCGATTGTTTATAATATCGTTGAGAGGTACTTCGGAGGCCACCGTTATGGAACACTCTTGAAAGTAGTGTCGCAGCTTCCGGGATGCCATGAACACCGCATACGCTATCTTTTGATAATGTGGGTACCGGGACTTGCATGGAGTTAAGACAGTGGATACGTAGTACACTGGCTTTTGAAGAGGGAATCTGTGCCCTTCTGTTTCTCGTTCGACGACGAGTACCGCGCTGACAACTTGATGAGTTGCTGCGATATATAGTAACATAGGTTCGCCCAGGTTGGGCGCGGCCAGGACCGGATTTGTTGCCAGTATGGCATTGATTTCTTCGAGTCCGGCCATGGCGGCATCCATCCATTCAAAGTGTTCGGTGCGCCGGAGGAGGCGGTAGAGGGGCAGAGCCTTTTCTCCCAAACGGGAGATGAAGCGGCTTAAAGCCGCTACGCACCCAGTTAGTTTTTGTATTTGCTTGAGGTCTTTTGGGATATCCAATTGTGACAGAGCTTGGATCTTGGCTGGGTTTGCTTCAATTCCTCTATCGGATACAATGAAGCCCAAAAGCTTTCCGGCTGGTACTCCGAAGACACATTTTTCCGGGTTGAGCTTAATGTCATATGCTCGGAGGTTGTCAAATGTCACCCTCAAGTCGTCTACTAGAGTTTCGACGTGTTTGGTCTTGACGACCACATTGTCTACGTATGCCTCTACTATTTTGCCTATCTGGGTAGCCAGACATGTCTGAATCATGCGGTGATATGTTGCGCCGGCGTTTTTGAGTCCGAAGGGCATTGTGTTGAAGCAAAATGGCCCATATGGAGTAATGAATGCTGTTGCGGCCTAGTCTTTTTCCGCCATCTTGATTTGATGGTATCCGGAGTATGCATCGAGGAAGCACAATGAGTCGTGCCCTGCGGTAGCATCGATGATTTGGTCGATGAGAGGGAGAGGGAAAGGGTCCTTTGGACAGGCCTTGTTAAGGTCGTTGAAATCGACGTAGAGGCGCCAGGATTTGTCCTTTTTTGGTACCATTACTAGGTTGGCTAGCCAGTCCGGATGTTTGATATCTCTGATGAATCCGGCTTCTAAGAGCTTGGCTAGCTCCTCTCCCATTGCCTGTCTTTTGGGTTCGGAAAATCACCGAAGAGCTTGTTTGACTGGCTTGAATCCTTTTAGGATATTTAGGCTGTGCTCTGCCAGCCTGCGTGGGATTCCTGGCATGTCTGAAGGGTGCCAGGCAAAAATGTCCCAATTTTCCCGAAGGAATTCTTGTAGTGCGGCTTCTACATCAGGATTTAATTGTGCCCCAATGGATGCCGTCTTTGTGGCGTCCGTTGGATGGACCTGAAATTTGACTATTTTGTCTGCTGGTTTGAAAGAGGTGGACTTGGACCTCTTGTCCAGTATCACATCGTCCCTATCCACCATGGAGCGCAGCGCAGTTAGTTCCTCTGCCGCTAGGGCTTCAGATAATGCCTCTAGGGCCAGTGCGGCTATCTGGATCACTGGCGAGAGTGATTATTCCATTGGGTCCGGGCATTTTGAGCTTCATGTACCCGTAATGGGGTATAGCTTGGAAGATTGTGAATGCCTCTCGCCCTAACAAGGCGTGATATCCGCTGCCGAATGGGGCCACTTGGAACGTGACCTCTTCGGACCTGTAATTGTCCGGCGAGCCGAACACTACATCTAGTGTTATTTTTCCTGTGCAGCGTACTTCTCGACTAGGGATTATTCCCCTGAAGGTTGTGCTGCTCCGCTCGATGCGGCTCCAGTCAATTTCCATTTTTTGAAGCGTTTCTTCGTAGATGAGGTTTAATCCGCCGCCGCCATCCATGAGTACCTTGGTAAGACGAAGGTCGTCCACTATCGGACTGAGGACCAATGCGGCTGGTGCTCTAGCTGTTCGGAATTTAGGTTCGTCGCTGGCATTGAAGGTGACAGCCGTGTCACTCCATGGATTTGTTGTTGCTACTTGGTAGACTTCGGCGAGGCTGCGGATTGTTCGTTTCCGCATGTTATTTGATGCGAAAGTCTCGAAGACTGTTAATACCGTACTGGTGCTGCTCAGCTGGTTGCCCGGGGCTAAAAAGCCTTCGCCACTTTTGGCTACCTGCTGTAATATCCAACATGCTCGAAGGCTATGTGTTGGAGTGGCGCCCTCTGTACTGTGGATTTTGCAGGGTCTGTTGAGCCATCCCTCCAGTACGGTTCCGTACCCTTTAGGGGGTTTTTGCTTTTTGGTTTTTAACCCAGGTGCTTGAGTATGACGCACCCTTTTATTTTGGACTGGGGTTGTATTCAGGGCCGGATTATCCCAAAACCTAGTTTCGGTTTTCCAGGCACTCTCCATCGCGCAGTATTTTTGTACAATGGTCGCTAGATCGACGAAGCGTGTAACTTCGCGACGATTGATGGCGTTTATGATTCCCTTGTCCGTGCAATTGTTGCACAAGATTGAAATCGCGCTTTCTTCATGGCAGTCCTTTATCCTGTTCATAACCAGGAGGAATCTGGCCCAGTAATGATGTACTATTTCATCGGGCTCTTGCCGTATTTGAGATAGATCGCTTATGTTTGGGTGGGCGGGTGGAATCAAGTTCGGAACCCCGCCTGATCTGAGGCTCAAAGGCCAAGAAGCTTCAGGATTCGGAAGCTTGGTTTGCTGGACGCTTTCCAACAAATCTGGTCCGATGCCTAACTTTAGGTTCAGTATTTGATTAGCGTTCGTCCCTCCACGGGAATCCGGCATGGAGGAATCGGGAATCCGGACATAGTTGGTTTTTAACATAGAAGAAGAGTCGCCGCATTGTTCCTCTACCACAACAACATGGTGGGTAACCTGGGGAGAGTTAATTTCTCTCAGATCGGTTTTAAGCCCAATCTGATCGTAGTCGGTAGCAACTCCCAGGGAGGCGATGCGATCCAAGAGCTCGTTTACGGAGGAGAGCTCAATCGGATCTAGCTGCTCGGCGAATTCTGAGCTGACGTGAAGATCGCTTTTAATGACCTGAGAGGTCATTGTCGGAGCGGTGGCCGAACAGGCGATCATAAGAAAACCGCCCAGCCGGATAGTCTGGCTGGCGGCCAAAGCTCCCTTGATGATAGTGTCGTCTTTAAAGACGGGAAAAGGCATCCTTCCTGATGGTGACGGCACAGAGGAACTCTCAATGAAAGCACCAATGTCGGTGTCAAAACCGGCGGATCTCGGGTAGGGGGTCCCGAACTGTGCGTCTAGGCGGATGGTAACAAGAGACAAGGGACACGATGTTTTACCCAGGTTTGGGCCCTCTTGATGGAGGTAAAACCCTACGTCCTGCCTGATTAATATTGATGATGTGTGTTACAAGAGTGGATCTACCACGAGACCAAGGAGGCTAAACCCTAGAAGTTAGCCTATGGTATGATTGTTGTTCGTCCTATGGACTAAAGCCATCCGGTTTATATAGACACCGGAGAGGGCTAGGGTTACACAAAGTCGGTTACAATGGTAGGAGATCTACATATCCGTATCGCCAAGCTTGCCTTCCACGCCAAGGAAAGTCCCATCCGGACATGGGACGAAGTCTTCAATCTTGTATCTTCATAGTCTTGGAGTCCGGCCGATGATGATAGTTCGGCTATCCGGACACCCCCTAGTCCGGGACTCCCTCAAGGGGGAAAGGCAAGCTCAACATGTTTGGAAGGTCAATGACAATATACTTTAACTGAGATGTGAGGAAACATAAACCATTACGTTGTCTTCCTTGTCCAACGTCAACTGTTTTAGCATGTCATACTTAATGAGTGCTCCTAATCATAAAAGATGTCCAAGATAATATATTTATATGTAAACCTCTCTTTCCTTATCACTTCCTATTAATTGCAACGATGACCAAAACTACGTTCGTCAACTCTCAACAACTTTTATGCCTCATACTTTCCATGTGTGAAGTCATCACTAACCGTAAGATCAATATGAGCTCTTTTATTCCTTCTACTTTCTTAGGATCATAGCAACATAGCAAAGCCCTTAACTCAACACTAATCTTTATTATAGATAGCTCACGGACTCGATTACAAAAAGAGATCACAAAGCAAAACTCAAAACTACTTGATATCAAAACTTCACTAGATCAAGATACTACTAAAAGGATCGAACTAAATAAAATGGTAAAGATAGGAGTGTGATGGTGATACGATACCGGGGCACCTCCCCCAAGCTTGGCAGTTGCAAAGGGGAGTGCCCATACCCATATGATTATTTCCTCGGAGGTGATGGAGGTGGTGATGATGAAGATGTAGGCTACTTCCTCAATTTACGCTTGAGTATAGTATTTTGCTCTTTTAGGTCCTCAATCTCCTGCTCAAGGATTAAAACACTTTTGCACAATTCATGTTTATTTTCCTGCAAGAGATGAAAAGGGATAAACTCGATCTTTGGCTTCTTTGCTCTACCAGAAAGGCTTGACTTCCTAAACTCCACGTGCATATCCCCAGGTTGGGGTAATGGGATTTCGTCCTCGTCTGAACTCGTCTCCTCCTTTCCCTTAGGCTCATAGTCTTCTTCTTCTTCAGAGGTCCAGCCATCATGCTCTAGGTCCCCGTAGACCTTAGGGTCTGCAAGGTAATCAGGCACATAGCTTTCCCCTTCCGAGTCCTGAGATGACATAATGCTCTAAATCTGCAATAGAAACAGCTCGAAACGAAAACAGAGGATATTTGCGTGATACGGTGGTCAAAACCTTCGGGAGTATATATAATGAATTTTTACCGACCAAAATACGTAATGTGCAAGAAAGCGGAGTCCGGGAGGCACACGAGGTGCCCACGAGATAGGGGGCGCCCCCAGTAAGGGTGGGTGCACTCTCCACTCTCGTGGAGGCCTCGTCTCCCTTTCGGACTACTTCTTTCTTCTTGAAATTCTTAAATATTCCAAAACTGATAAAAATTGCCATTGGAGTTGTTTTGGAGTCGGTTTACTTACCGTACCACATATCTATTCCTTTTCGGAGTCTGGAACGTTCTGGAAAGTGTCCCTTATGTATTCCTCCGGGGTTACGGTTTCAATAATATTAGTTTCAACATTGATAGGATTACCGGAAATATAATGTTTAATTCTTTGGTCGTTCACCACCCTCGGACTTGTGCCTTCGAAGTTTTTGATTTTTATGGCACCAGAACGATAGACCTCCTCGATAACGTAAGGACCTTCCCATTTAGAGAGAAGGTTTCCTGCAAAAAATCTTAAACAAGAGCTGAATAATAACACATAATCACCTACATTAAACTCACGCTTTTGTATCCTTTTGTCATGCCAGCGTTTGACTTTTTCTTTAAATAGCTTGGCATTCTCATAGGCTTGGGTTCTCCATTCATCAAGTGAGCTAATATCAAGCAACCTCTTCTCACCGACAAGTTTGAAGTCATAGTTGAGCTCTTTAATAGCCCAATATGCTTTATGTTCAAGTTCTAGAGGTAAGTGAGAAGCTTTTCCATAAACGATCTTATATGGAGACATACCCATAGGGTTTTTGTATGCAGTTCTATAGGCCCATAATGCATCACCAAGTTTTTTGGACCAATTCTTTGTAGATCTGTTGACTGTCTTTTGCAAAATTAATTTGAGCTCTCTATTGCTCAACTCTACTTGACCACTAGGCTGCGGATGATAAGGAGATGCGATTCTATGATTGACATCATACTTAGCAAGCATCTTACAGAAAGCACCATGAATAAAAATGTGAACCACCATCAGTCATAAGATATCTAGGGACTCCAGACCTCGGAAAAATAACTTCTTTAAGCATTTTAATAGAAGTATTATGATCAGCACTACTAGTTGGAATAGCTTCTACCCACTTAGTTGTTGGGGAACGTAGTAATTTCAAAAATTTCCCTACGCACATGCAAGATCATGGTGATGCATAGCAACGAGAGGGGAGAGTGTTGTCCATGTACCCTCGTAGACCGTAAGCGGAAGCGTTAGCACAACGCGGTTGATGTAGTCGTACGTCTTCACGATCCGACCGATCAAGTACCGAACGTACGGCACCTCCGAGTTCGGCACACGTTCAGCTCGATGACGTCCCACGAACTCCGATCCAGGAGAGCTTTGCGGGAGAGTTCCGTCAGCATGACGGCATGATGACGGTGTTGATGATGCTACTGACACAGGGCTTCGCCTAAGCACCGCTACGATATTACCAAGGTGGAATATGGTGGAGGGGCACCGCACACGGCTAAGAGATCAAGAGATCAATTGTTGTGTCTAGAGGTGCCCCCCTGCCCCCGTATATAAAGGAGCAAGGGGGGAAGCGGCCGGCCTAGGAGGAGGCCACGCCAAGGGTGGGGAGTCCTACGAGGACAGCCAAGTCCTAGTAGGATTCCCCTTTCCTTTCCGGAGTAGGAGAGAAGGAAAGAGGAGGAGAGGGAGAAGGAAAAGGCGGTTTCACCCCTTGTCCAATTCGGACCAAAGGGGGGGGCGCACGCCTCCTTCCTTTTGGCCTCTCTCCTCTATTCCTGTATGGCCCAATAAGGCCCATATACTCCCCGGCGAATTCCCGTAACTCTCCGGTACTCTGAAAAATACCCGAATCACTCGGAACCTTTCTGGTGTCCGAATATAGTCGTCCAATATATCGATCTTTACGTCTCGACCATTTCGAGACTCCTCGTCATGTCCCCGATCTCATACGGGACTCCGAACTACCTTCGGTACATCAAAACACATAACTCATAATATAAATCGTCACCGAACTTTAAGCGTGCGGACCCTACGGGTTCGAGAACTATGTAGACATGACCGAGACACGTCTCCGGTCAATAACCAATAGCGGAACCTGGATGCTCATATTTTCTCCTACATATTCTACGAAGATCTTTATCGGTCAAACCGCATAACAACATACATTGTTCCCTTTGTCATCGGTATGTTACTTGCCCGAGATTCGATCGTTGTTATCTCAATACCTAGTTCAATCTCGTTACTGGCAAGTCTCTTTACTCATTATGTAATGCATCATCCCGTAACTAACTCATTAGTCACATTTCTTGCAAGGCTTATAGTGATGTGCATTACCAAGAGGGCCCAGAGATACCTCTCCAACAATCAGAGTGACAAATCCTAATCTCGAAATAAGCCAACTCAACATGTACCTTCGGAGACACCTGTAGAGCTCCTTTATAATCACCCAATTACGTTGTGATGTTTGGTAGCACACAAAGTGCTCCTCCGGTAAATGGGAGTTGCATAATCTCATAGTCATAGGAACATGTATAAGTCATGAAGAAAGCAATAGCAACATACTAAACGATCAAGTGCTAAGCTAACGGAATGGGTCAAGTCAATCACATCATTCTCCTAATGGTGTGATCCCGTTAATCAAATGACAACTCATGTCTATGGCTAGGAAACACAACCATCTTTGATCAACGAGCTAGTCAAGTAGAGGCATACTAGTGACACTATGTTTGTCTATGTATTCACACATGTATTATGTTTCCGGTTAATACAATTCTAGCATGAATAATAAACATTTATCATGAAATAAGGAAATAAATAATAACTTTATTATTGCCTCTAGGGCATATTTCCTTCATTAGTAACGTAATCAATAGCAACTAAGATATGTGTATAACCATTAGAGGCAGGAAAAGGTCCCATATAATCAAAGCCCCAAACATCAAACGGTTCAATAACAAGACAGTAATTCATAGGCATTTCTTGACATCTACTAATATTACCTATTCTTTGACATTCATCACAAGATAAGACAAACTTACGAGCATCTTTGAAGAGAGTAGGCCAATAAAAACCAGATTGCAGTACCTTGTGTGCAGTTCTATCTCCAGTGTGGTGTCTTCCATATGATTCAGAGTGACACTTGCGTAGGATCTGTTCCTATTCATGCTCAGGTACACAACGTCTAATAACACCATCTACTCCTTCTTTATAAAGGTGTGGGTCATCCCAGAAGTAATGTCTTAAATCATCAAAGAACTTTTTCTTTTGCTGGTATGTGAAACTAGGAGGTATAAATTTAGCAACAATGTAATTAGCATAATCTGCATACCAGGGAGCAGTACGAGAAGCATTAACGACCGCTAATTGTTCATCAGGAAAGCTATCATCAATAGGCAGTGGGTCATCAAGAACATTCTCTAACCTAGATAAGTTGTCTGCAACGGGGTTCTCAGCTCCCTTTCTATCAATAATATGCAAATCAAATTCTTGGAGCAGAAGAACCCATCTAATAAGTCTAGGCTTAGGATCTTTCTTTTCCATAAGATATTTAATAGCAGTATGATCAGTGTGAATAGTAACTTTGGAATCAACAATATAAGGTCTAAACTTATCACAAGCAAACACAACTGCTAAGAACTCTTTTTCAGTAGTAGCATAATTTCTCTGGGCAGTATCAAGAGTCTTACTAGCATACTAGATAACATTCAATTTCTTATCAACTCTTTACCCTAGAACAGCACCTACAGCATAATCACTAGCATCACACATAATTTCAAAAGGTAAATTCATGTGGCTGAACAATAGGTGCAATGATCAAAGCTTTCTTAAGTATTTCAAATGCTTCTACACAATCATCATCAAAGACAAAAGGAATATCTTTTTGCAATAAATTAGTCAGAGGCCTAGAGATCTTAGAAAAGTCCTTAATGAACCTCCTATAAAAACCGGCATGACCAAGGAAACTTCTTATACCTTTTATGTCCTTGGAACATGGCATCTTTTCAATAGCATCAACTTTGGCTTTGGCAACTTCAATACCTCTCTCGGAAATCTTATGCCCCAAGACAATGCCTTCATTAACCATAAAGTGACACTTTTCCCAATTCAGGACGAGCGCATCTCTGCAAAACTCGATCAAGGTTGCTCAAACAATCATCAAAAGAGGATCCATAAATGGAGAAATCATCCATGAATACCTCACAAATCTTTTCACAAATATCAGAGAATATAGCCATTATGCATCTTTGAAAGGTAGCAGGTGCATTACATAAACCAAAAGGCATACGTCTATAAGAAAAAGTACCGAAAGGGCAAGTAAAAGTAGTTTTAGATTGATCTCCCGCTGACACGGGTATTTGAGAGAAGCCAGAATAACCATCTAGAAAGCAGAAATGTGTGTGTTTGGATAGTCTTTCTAGCATTTGATCAATAAAAGGTAAAGGGTAATGATCTTTCTTAGTAGCTTTATTTAATTTACGGAAATCAATTACCATCCTATAACCTGTAATAATTCTTTGCGGGATCAATTCATCTTTATCATTAGGAACAACGGTAATACCTCCCTTTTTAGGAACACAATGGGCAGGGCTTACCCAATCACTATCAGCAATAGGATAAATTATACCTGCCTCAAGGAGCTTTAGTATCTCCTTTCTTACCACTTCTTTCATCTTGGGATTCAGTCGTCGTTGAGGATCTCTAACTGGTTTGGCATCTTTCTCCACTAAAAATTTTTGTTGGCATAACGTGGGACTAATGCCCTTAAGATCATCCAGAGTATATCCAATAGCAGCTCAGTGCTTCTTTAGAGTTTTCAATAATCTTTCTTCTTCTTGCTCTGAAAGGTTAGCACTAATAATAACACGATATATTTTCTTTTCATCAAGATAAGCATACTTAAGATTATCAGGTAATGGTTTGAGTTCAAACATGGGATCACCCTTGGGTGGAGGGGATCCCCAAGAATTTCAACGGGAAGGTTATGTTTCAGCATAGGTTCCTGTTTAAGGAAAACTTCATCTATTTCCAATCTTTCCTTCATAAACATATAATTTTCATGGTCAAGCAAATATTGTTCTAACGGATCAGTAGGAGGCACAGCAGTGGAAGCAAGACCAATAATCTCATCCTTACTAGGTGATTCTCTATCACGAGGTTGTCTATGAAACTTAGCAAAATTAAACTCATGAGACATACCATCTAAGCCAATTGTAACAGTATCCTTTTCACAATCAATCCTGGCACTAGCTGTATTCAAGAAGGGTCTACCAAAAATAATGGGACGAAAGTCATCTTGTGGGGAACCAAGAACGAGAAAATCAGCAGGATGTTTAACCTTCCCACACAAGACTTCAACATCTCTAACTATCCCAACTGGTTTAATGGTATCCCTATTAGCAAGCTTAATAGAAACATCAATGTCTTCCAATTCAATAGGTGCAATGTCGTGCATAATTTCTTTATATAAATCATAGGGTATCGCACTAGCACTAGCACCCATATCACATAAGCCATGATAACAATGATCTCCTATTTTAACAGAAATAACAGGCATGCCTACGACAGGTCTATGTATCTTAGTATCTGGTCTAGCAATATTAGTAGTCTCACAATAGAAATAAATAACATGCCCATCTAAATCATCATCCAAGAGATCTTTAACCATAGCAATACTAGGTTCAACTTTGATTTGCTCAGGAGGTGTATAGGTCCTAGTATTACTCTTACGAATAACAGTTGAAGTTTTAGCATGATCCTTTATCCTAACAGGAAAAGGAGGTTTTTCAACATAAGTAGTAGGAACAATAGGATCACTATAGGTGACAGTATTTTCTTCAACTGTAATAGGTGCAACTACTTTCACTTCAACAGGAGGATTATATTTAAACCACTTCTCTTTAGGGAGATCAACATGAGTAGCAAAAGATTCACAGAAAGAAGCTACTATCTCAGAGTCAAGTCCATATTTAGCGCTAAATCCACGAAAAGCATCGGTATCCATAAAAGATTTAACACAATCGAACTTAGGTGTCTTGACCGCTTACCATCGTCGGAACCCCAATCTTCAGAGTTGCGTTTAATTCTTTCCAATAAGTCCCATTTGAAATCAATAGTCTTCAGCATATAAGAACCAGCACATGAAGTATCGAGCAGGTTGCGATCATTGAGAGAAAGTCGAGCATAAAAATTTTGAATAATCATTTCCCGGGAGAGCTCATGATTAGGGCATGAATATAACATTGACTTAAGCCTCCCCCAAGCTTGAGCGATGCTTTCTCCTTCATGAGGCCAGAAATTATATATGTAATTACGATCACTATTAACAAGATGAATAGGATAGAACTTCTGGTGAAATTCCAACTTCAATCGTTTATAATTCCAAGATCTCGTATCATCACATAGCCTATACCGTGTTAATGCATATCCCTTCAAATATAAAGGTAAGACCTTCCTTTTGACAACATCATCAGGAATACCTGCAAGCTTAAATAATCCACAAACTTCATCCACAAAGATAAGGTGTAAATTGGGATGCAATGTTCCATCTCCTGCAAATGGATTAGCTAGCAATTTCTCTATCATACCCGAAGGAATCTCAAAGTAAATATTTTCAAAAAATTTAGTAGGTTGAGGAGAAACTCTTTGCTCTTCTGGTCGGGGTGAAGATACCCCGAACAAGCCCCTCAAAAGATTAGTTTCCATAGTGACAAGTAACAGAAAATTTCAGCACACTATATAAATGTTTCCTTACCAAGTTCCACTCACCAAAAGTGCTACACTCCCCGGCAACGGCGCCAGAAAAGAGTCTTGATGACCCACAAGTGTAGGGGATCTATCATAGTCCTTTCGATAAGTAAGAGTGTCGAACCCAATGAGGAGCAGAAGGAAATGATAAGCGGTTTTCAGTAAGGTTTTCTCTGCAAGCACTGAAATTGTAGGTGATAGATAGTTTTGTGATAAGATAAATTGTAACGAGTAACAAGTAAATAAAGTAAATAAAGTGCAGCAAGGTGGCCCAATCCTTTTTGTAGCAAAGGATAAGCCTGGACAATTTCTTATAATGAGAAAGGAGCTCCCGAGGACACATGGAAATTATCGCCAAGCTAGTTTTCATCACGTTCATATGATTCTCATTCGGTACTTTGATAATTTGATATGTGGGTGGACCGGTGCTTGGGTACTGCCCTTACTTGGACAAGCATCCCACTTATGATTAACCCCTATTGCAAGCGTCCGCACCTACAAAATAAGTATTAAGGTAAACCTAACCACAGCATTAAACATATGGATCCAAATCAACCCCTAACGAAGCAACGCATAAACTAGGGTTTAAGCTTCTGTCACTCTAGCAACCCATCATCTACTTATTACTACCCTATGCCTTCCTCTAGGCCCAAATAATGGTGAAGTGTCATGTAGTCGACATTAACATAACGCCACTAGAGGAAAAGACAACATACATCTCATCAAAATATCGAACGAATACCAAATTCACATGACTACTAATAGCAAGACTTCACCCATGTCCTCAGGAACAAACATAACTACTCACAAAGCATATTCATGTTCATAATCAGAGGGGTAATAATATGCATTAAGGATCTGAACATATGATTTTCCACCAAGTAAACAAATTAGCCACAACTACAAGGAGTATTCAACACTACTAGCAACCCACAGGTACCAATTTGTGGTTTTGATACAAGATTGGATACAAGAGATGAACTAGGGTTTTGAGAGGAGATGGTGCTGGTGAAGATGTTGATGGAGATTGACCCCCTCCCAATGAGAGGATCGTTGGTGATGACGATGGTGATGATTTCCCCCTCCCGGAGGGAAGTATCCCCGGCAGAACAGCTCCGCCGGAGCTCTAGATTGGTTCCGCCAAGGTTCCGCCTTGTGGCAGCGGAGTTTCGTCCCGTAAGCTTGCCCACCATTTTTTTCCAGGGCAAAAGCCCTCATATAGCAGAAGATGGACACCGGTGGGCCACCAGGGGGTCCAGGAGATAGGAGGCGCGCCCAGCCCCTGATGTATTTCTTCCGCTCAATAATTATTATTAATTCCAAAAACATGTTTCGTGGAGTTTCAGGATTTTTGGAGCAGTGCAGAATAGGTTTCCAATGTTTGCTCCTTTTCCAGCCAGAATTCCAGCTGCCGGCATTCCCCCTCTTCATGGTAAACCTTGTAAAATAAGAGAGAATAGCCGTAAGTATTGAGATATAATGTGTAATAACAGCCCATAATGCAATAAATATTGATATAAAAGCATGATGCAAAATGGACGTATCAGGGTTTATGTATTTATAGGAATTTTGGGCGTCGGTGTCATGTCATGGGGTCTCCGAGTCAGCCACGAGGTAGGGGGCGCGCCTAGGGGGGTAGGGCGCACCCTCCACCCTCGTGGATGACTCAAGACTCTTTTGGCCCAACTATTTTGCTTCGCGGGCTTCTTCTGGTCCATAAAAAATCACCGGGAATTTTCAGCTCGTTTGGACCCTGTTTGATATTCCTTTTCTGTAAAACTCAAAAACAATGAAAGAACAGAAACTGGCAGTGGGCTCTAGGTTAATACGTTAGTCCCAAAAATCATATAAAATAGCATATAAATGCATATAAAACTATGGCGACCACGATCCAATGGACCGAAGTCTCTGTGGTTAAGTGTCATCCCTGGATTGGTATGCTGACACACAATACTCGAGGAATTATAACAGAGATTCAATCACACACTTATTACATCGAGATCCTTATAAAGGGTATTTATTACACAAATAATATGGTTGAAGGCCATCTAAACAAAATAACTATGGTAGCTTCGAAGATAAATGAGTCCATCAAACTCCAACGTCATAGCTGAGTGCATGAAAACTCCTATCGCACCTTATTCTACGTCAGTAAAGTCTGCAACATGAGACGTTGCAGCCGTGTAGGTCAGCACATGGAATATGCTGGCAGAGTTACACTGGAGAGAAAATGAATGCAAGAAACTATATCTACATGCATATTTGGCTGGTGGAGGCTCTAAGTTTATGGTTTTGCATAAAGATAATTTTTTCCTACAACAAAGGGATAAATTTTATTTACTACAAAGTTTATACCAATGATTGAGATGGTTCCTCCAACTCAAATTCCAAAATTAACCAAGTATCATCATTAAACCCAATTCATTTAATTAAAGAGTTTTGAGATCAACAATAATATCCACTTCTAGATACTCAATTTGTCCATAACCGAGGACACGGCTAACCATGATTAGTTTATACACTCTATAGAGGTTGCGCACTTTTCCCCACAAGAATCGGCCGCATCCATGATCGAAAGATCGAAACAAGTCTTTCTGAAGCATTAACTCTCTACTCTGGGTAAACTGGTACACCTACTTTCCCCTACATCTGCTAGTCCACCTCTTCAAGAGCTCACACAATTTACTCAACTATGCCAGAGCCCATAATGGCTTGTGGCTGCACACGGAATTTTCTAGGCATGAAATATCTTATGATCCCTTAGAGCCTGGGTGGTAAACCGAGGGAAAATCACATGGGTACTCCGGGATTCCAATGGGCAAGCACTGGTTTCTCCAGGTGCCCAAACCAATCGACCGAGATGTGTATTAAAGTTGCCACCTTAATGTTGTCCAAAATTATAATCTCTCGGAACTTTCATGTATATCTTAAACCAATCCCCGTCTACGAGCATGGCTAAGCAATATAAGAGCATAACGTATATTCCTGGGGTGATCAAAGGTAATAGGTTCCTACCTCAAGTACTACAACCAAACCACATGTTCCCAATCCTACTCATCCAAATATTTGAGAGGCAAAACTAATGCATAGTAAAAACTGGGTATTGAAAAGTATGATCAAAGTGTAACTTGCCTTGCTGATGATCTAAAAACTCTAGAGATTCATAGTAACAAGCTTCGCGCTCCGGAAAATCTAGCATAGACAAACAATAGCATACATAAGCAATCAAGCAAACGAAGCAAAGAGAAAATGAGAAAGGATACAAAGAAAACTCAAAAACAAGTAAATAACTAAACTAAGCAGAAAACAAATTTTAACAGCATTATATTTATGAGGATTAGATCTTAACAGTATGTACATGTGATTAGCTATGATTTGAAAAAAGAATCAACTCAAACGGAGCTACGAAACTCAAGATATGAACAAAACAAGATCTAATTCAAATCTAAGATAAACTCCAATTTTTAATTATGAATAACATATTCAAGTTCGTTTACTGTATAGATGGGATTGCTCTGAAGATTTAGGCATTGGTTTCGTCGAATTTGGACAAACGAGCAAAAAGTTACGAGGGTTTAAAGACCAGGGGCTAAACTGCGAAGAAAAATATTCACGGATGGGTCCCTAGATGAAAACTAAAATAAAACGAAAAAATTACCAAACGAACGTTCGCTATAGAACCTAATCTAACGAATTCATTCGTTACAGAAACTAAATGAACGAACGGTTCACTAAATAAACTAACTAATAAAATAAACCGATCTAAAAAGCCGAACTAAAAACAAAACCAAAAAAACGGCGGTTCGAATCGGTTTTTACCTGTTCGGCGACAACGGCGGGGGTTCGACGGCGGCGGTGCGGCTTCGGGTGGACGCGCGGTTCCGGCGAGGGCGGCGACGGCGGCTAACAACGGCGGGGTGCGGCAGCGGCGGCGCCGCTTGGCGGCGGGGCTTGCGGCACGGGGTGGTGCTGCGGCGACGTAGTGCGGTAGCGGCGCGGCGGGGCGGCTGCGCCGGCTCGGGACGAGGAGAGAGGGGCCGTGGGCTCTGGTATATAAGGAGGGGGCGGGGCAAATGCGGGCGGCGGCGGCTCGGACTCCTGTCGGAGTCCGGCTCGGAGACGGCGGTGGGAGCAGCCTGGGCCGACTGGGCTGGGCGCAGCCCAGTTCGGTCGGCCCGAACAGTTTTTTTTTAAATAACAATTTTTTCAGAGAACACGTAAAATAAATATAAATAAAACCTAAAACTTCCAGAAAAATCCACGTACTTATATGGCCTTATTATTGACCTAGTGAACATTTTTCTTGGCCTAAATGCCTAAACTAAAAATAAACATTACAGTACTAATTACTCAGCTAACAAATAAATAAACTAGCGAATAAAAATCAAATAAACTCTCCAAAAATTCAAAATTCAATTTCCAATATTTTCTTACTGATTTTGAAGAAGTCATATTGTCTTCTCTCAATATTTAAAGATAATTGGAAAAGAATTTTGAAAAAGAAAACAATTTCCAATTTACCAAATTTTGATAAATCAAAAATGGATTTTTTGTGAAACCTCCAACTCTCTCAGATTGGTCCTTGAGTTGCTTAAGGCATCTTGATTCAAAATGCAACTAAAACAAAACAAGAAAAATGCATAAAACATGGATGCATATGAATGATTTATGAATAACATCCAAATTGAAAAAATGGGATGTTACAAACCTACCCCCCTTAAGATGAATCTCACCTTCAAGATTCGGGTTGGTCAGCAAAAAGGTGTGTGTGGTCCTTGGAGAGGTCTTCTTCGCGCTCCCAGATGGCTTCCTCCTCGGTGTGGTGACTCCACTGAACTTTGCAAAACTTGATGACTCCGCTGCGAGTAACTCGGCTGGAAAACTCGAGAATCTTAACGGGCTTCTCCTCATAGGTCAAATCACTATCCAACTGAATCGCTTCCAGTGGCACAGTATCTCTTAGAGGAATCTCAGCCATCTCTGCATGGCACTTCTTCAACTGGGAAACGTGAAACACATCATGAACTCCTGACAAACCTTTGGGGAATTCCAAGTTGTAGGCAACTTCTCCCATATGTTCCAAAACTCAGTATGGTCCCACAAATTGGGGTGCTAGCTTTCCCTTGAATCCAAATTGCTGCACTCCTCGAAATGGGATACACAAAGATATGCTCTGTCTCCGACTTCATAGGCTACATCCTTGCGTTTAGTATCTACATAACTCTTCTACCTGGACTAGGCTATCTTGAGTCTATCTTGAATCAACTTAACCTTCTCCTCAGAATCTCTGATTAAGTCTGGTCCAAACAACTGTCGATCTCCAACTTCATCCCACAACAATGGTGTCCTGCACCTCCTTCCGTACAAAGCTTCAAAAGGGGCCATCTTCAAACTGGCTTGGTAACTGTTATTATAGGAGAACTCTGCATAGGGCAAATTATCATCCCAACTAGATCCATAATCTAGCGCACAAGCTCTAAACATGTCCTGCAGAATCTGATTGACTCTCTTGGTCTGTCCATCTATCTGTGGATGAAAGGATGTAGTGAACTCTAGCCTGGTACCTAAAGTTTCATGCAACTGGTTCCAAAACTTTGAAGTAAATTGTGTTCCTCTATCGGATACGATGGTCCTCGGAACTCCATCAGGCATACGATCCTGGTCATGTATATCTTCGCCAACTTAGCACTCGTATAAGTTGTCTTCACAGGGATGAAATGGGCTACCTTGGTCAAGCGGTCAACTACAACCCAGATAGAACCATAGCCCGAACGGGTCCTGGGTAATCCGGTGATGAAATCCATGCCAAGTTTGTCCCACATCCATTCGGGTATCGGCAAAGGTTGAAGTAACCCTGCTGGTTTCTAATGCTCTGCCTTAACTCTCTGACATACGTCGCATACTGCTACATACTCTGCAATATCCTTCTTCATTCCTGTCCACCAGAAACTCTCCTTCAAATCCAGATACATCTTGGTGTTGCCTGGGTGAATCGAATAAGGCGAATCATGAGCCTCCTGAAGAATTAACTTCCTGATCTCAGGGTCAATAGGCACATAGATATGATCCTCAAACCATAAAGTTTCATGCTCATCCTCACGAAAACCTTTAGCCTTTCCTGTACTCATCCTTTCCTTTATCTCTGCAATCTCCTTGTCCGTCTTTTGGCTTCTCGCATTTTCCCAGCAAAGTGGATTGAATTTCCAGTGCCGCTACATAACCTCTCGAAACTATCTCCAAGCGAAGTTCACGGAGATCATCGGCTAACTCCTGAGGTAATCCTTCGGTCATGAGCTTGTTAACGTAACTCTTACGGCTCAATGCATCTGCTGCGACATTGGCCTTTCCTACGTGATAATAAAATCTCATGTCATAATCCTTTATGAGCTCCAACCATCTCCTTTTCCTGAGGTTTAACTCCTTCTACGTGAAGATGTACTTCAAACTCTTATGATTTTTGTACTCATCACAATGGTTACTGATGGGAAAATGTCTCCAGGTCTTGAGCACATGCACTACGGCTGCTAACTCCAAGTGATGCGTAGCATAATTCAACTCATGAGGTCAAAGCTGTCGTGAGGCATATGAAACAACTCTTCCTTCCTGCATAAGAACGCCTCCAAGTCCCTGACGAGAAGCGTCGCAATAAACTTGGAAATCCTTGTGTATGTCTGGGAGAATCGGCACTGGGGTTGTAACCAAACGTTTCTTCAGCTCCTGAAAACTGGCCTCACAATCCTCGGTCCATTTAAACTTGGTGTCTTTCTTCAATAACTCCGTCATGGGCTTCGTGATATTGGAAAAATTCTTAATTAATCACCAATAATAACCTACGAGTCCAAGAAAACTTCTGATCTCTCCAACTGAGGTGGGTGCCAACCACTCGGTGACAGATGCAACCTTGGTAGGGTCTACTGTTGTTCCTTCTTCGTATATAACATGTCCGAGAAATCTAACTTCCTTCAACCAAAATTCACATTTTCTGAACTTGTCATACAACTGATGTTCCCTGAGCTTCTCAAGAACCAAGCGCAAGTGTTCCTTATGCTCTTCTTCATTCTTCGAGTAGACCAATATATCATCAATGAACACCACGACGAACTTGTCCAAGAACTCCATGAACACCTTGTTCATCATACTCATGAAATAGGCAGGGGCATTAGTCAAACCAAATGACATAACAGTATACTCATATAGCCCATAGCTCGTGGTAAAAGCTGTCTTAGGTATATCCTGCTCTCGGATCTTCAGCTGGTGATAACTAGATCGAAGATCGACCGTGGAGAAAACCTTAGCTCCCTGCAACTGGTCAAACAAATCATTGATCATCGGCAAAGGGTATTTGTTCTTGATCATCACCTCATTCAGCGCATGATAATCAACAACCATACTCAAAGATCCATCCTTCTTCTCAACTAGAAGCACTGGGGCTCCCCAAGGTGATGAGCTTGGTCGAATATAACCTTTCTCCAATAACTCCTTAATTTGCTTCTTAATTTCCTCCATATCATTTGCGGGCATCCGATACGGTCTCTTGGATATTGGTCCGATGCCTGACAACAACTCGATCAAAAACTCAATGTCTCGATCTGGTGGCATGCCTGGTAACTCCTCCGAAAATACATTGGGATAATCCTTCACCACTGGTACTTCCTCCTGAACAACTCCAGAAAGGGAATTCACCTGAGTCCTCCTTGGCGCATGCCTAGAAACATACTTGATCCTTTTTCCCTCCGGGGTGGTGAGAAGAATTGATTTACTGGCACAATCGATGTTTCCCTCAAACTTGGATAACCAATCCATGCCTAGGATCACGTCCAATCCTTGTGACTCCAGGACAATAAGGTCGGTGAGGAAAACATGTCTACCTATGGTTATTGGCAACTGATAACATCCCTGACTAGCCATATACTCTGCTCCTAGGGAACTCACTAACATAGGTGACTTAAGGGCTACTGTTGGCAACTTAAACTTGTCCACAAATCCCCTTGATATGAATGAATGAGATGCACCAGTATCAAAAGGAACAAGGGTTGTAAATGCATTAATCAAAAACTTACCGACAACTCCGTCGGGCTGCTCCTCAATCTCCTCCACACTGACGTGGTTCACCTGACCTCTGGTGAAAGGGTTGGGCTTCTTTCCAGAACGTTCGTTGCCATTTCCATTCTTTACTTTAGAACATTCGGTGGCGTAGTGTCTGGTCTTCCTGCACTTGAAACAAGTAATGTGACTCGGATCCTTCTTGGCGGGTGTCGCGGGGTTGGAACGGCTCTAACTGTTGCTTCCTCCATTCCCATTACCATTCTTAGGGCCACTATGGTTGTGTGAACTTCCTCCACTGTGTGAATGTCATCCATGGTTATGCCCTCCATGGTTATGATGAGTGTCCTCCCGAGTACAGGGAATAGTGAGGCTTCTGCTGAGCTCCAAAATTATACTTCCCCTATCCATACTTCCTGTTGCAGTTATCTATCTGTTGTTGCTTGCTTTCAATCATGAGAGCCCTATCTACAAGCTCCTGGTAGTTGTTGAAGGTTGCCACCATCAACTGCATACTCAACTCATCAATGAGTCCCTCAAGAAACTTCTCCTGCTTCGCGGCATCCGTGGCCACATCATCTGGGGCATAGCGTGCTAACTTGCTGAACTCATCCACATACTGCCCCACTATACGACTACCTTGGCGTAAGTTGCAGAACTCACGCTTCTTCAAACTCATGGCTCCAGCTGAAACATGTGCAGTGCGGAAGGCTTGCTGAAACTGGTCCCATGCAACTATATCAATGGGTAAGTGGTGGTGAAATTCTCCCACCAAGATGATGCGGATCCATCAAGCTGATGTGCGGCAAAGCGCACTATTTCCACATCCGTGCATCCAGCAGTGGTCATCTCCCTCCCAATCTTGCGGAGCCAATCATCTGCAACAATCGTCTCGGTGATACTAGAAAACATCAGTGGATTCAACCTCAGAAAACGGGCTAGGTTGTGAACAGGGGGTGGTGGCGGTGGGTTGTTGTTATTGTTGTTGTTGTTGTTGCCTTGGTTTTGGATCATCATCTGCATCAAGGCATTCTGCTATTGGATCAACTGGGTGAGCTCCAGTGGGAAAGTGAATCCGGGGTCACGTCTCGGAGGCATCTGATGGGTTAGAGGGGGTGAGAAAATAGAATAGGATAAGGTCTATGAGAGATTTCACTACCCATATGCATATGAGGCAAATACATTCAATTCACACCACGCAATATCAAACAAGATGCACACAAACGGTCTAAACTACTATTACAAATCGATCGATTCTAACTACTTGGAAGAATACTACTAGTGACAGGGTGTTCATCTAGAAATTTTGATCGGTGGAAGACTCCATAATATCAGCTCCAGCTTCGTCTTCATAATCATCATCACTGTCATCATTTGCATCAATGTCGGTGTCAGTGTCATCCAATATGATGTAGCCCTCCGAACGAATATCCACTTCAGGTTTTTGCTTTGGGTTCACCACGGGTATTCCTAGCTTCTTTTTCAAATATTC
This sequence comes from Triticum dicoccoides, assembly GCF_002162155.2. NCBI lineage: Eukaryota > Viridiplantae > Streptophyta > Magnoliopsida > Poales > Poaceae > Triticum > Triticum dicoccoides. The sequence goes on along the minus strand of NC_041391.1, from coordinate 393,001,707 downwards.
ATGCTTCTCCAGTAGCATAGCAATTTCTTCTTCATATCCATCGTGTGTTGACTTGAGTTCCTCTTCTAGCTCGATATTCCTCTTCATCACCTTCTTGGTCTTCTTCATGATAGCGCACATCTGGTTCTCATATCGATGAATGTGTCGATCCATCTCCTGAATATATGTTGCAATAGATCCATCCTTCCTTGTATGAATCATTTCCCATTGCTCATCTCGGCATCCACATATCTGATAGATGGTGTCTTCAAGCTCCTTGCGGTACACCTCACAAATGCGTCCAAAAGTGATGTGGGCTGCCATGCTCTTTCCTAAGCTCCAAGTTGGTGCATCCAAGGTAAACTCAATGGGCTCGGTTGTTGGTGCAAATGTCCTCCCGGGTACACGAACTTTGATCCTCCACCGCTCCTCTTCTGGTATGGTTGCAGTGAAGGTCCCTGTGAATCTTGGTAGTTCGATGTTCAGTTACTTCGTGACTTCCTTCAGGTGTCGTCCGAAAGGGGTGTCATCATCCGGCTGAGTGAACTTGTTCCTGGGGTCCGTCATCTATAGAGTAGAAATAGAGGAGAATTAGAAATGAGCAGAGAAGAGTATCATGCGGCTTTTCCTAGTGGTCGCGTCCTACAGTCAGCGTGTGCTCTGATGCCATCTTGTAGCGACCACGATCCCAATGGACCGAAGTCTATGTGCTTAAGTGTCATCCCTGGATCAGTATGCTGACACACACAATACTCGAGGAATTATAACAGAGTTTCAATCACACACTTATTACGTCGAGATCCTCATAAAGAGTATTTATTACACAAATAATATGGCTGAAGGACATCTAAACAAAATAACTGCGGAAGCTTCAAAGATAAATGAGTCCATCAAACTCCAACGGCATAGCTGAGTGCATGACAACGACCTATCGCACCTTATTCTTCGTCGGTAAAGTATGCAACATGAGACGTTGCAGCCGTGTAGGTCAGCACATGGAATATGCTGGCAGAGTTACACTATAGAGAAAATGAATGCAAGAAACTATATCTACATGCATATTTGGCTGGTGGAGGCTCTAAGTTTAATGTTTTGCATAAAGCTAATTTTTCCCTACAACAAAGGAATAAATTTTATTTACTACAAAGTTTATACCAATGATTGATAAGGTTCCTCCAACTGAAATCCCAAAATTAACCAAGTATCATCATTAAACCCAATTCATTTAAATAAAGAGTGTTGAGATCAACAATAATATCCACTTCTATATACTCAATTTGTCCATAATCAGGGACACGGCTAACCATGATTAGTTTATACACTCTGCAGAGGTTGCGCACTTTTCCCAACAAGACTCGACCGCATCCATGATCGAAAGATCAAGGCATAGTCTTTCTGAAGCATTAATTCTCTACTCTGGTTAAACCGGTACACCTCCTTTCCCCTACATCTGCTAGTCCACCTCTTCAAGAGCTCACAAACTTACTCAACTACGCCAGAGCCCATAATGGCTTGTGGCTGCACACGGAATTTTCTAGGCATGAAATATCTTATGATCCCTTAGAGCATGGGTGGCGAACCGTGGGAAAATCACACGGGTACTCCGGGATTCCCATGGGCAAGCACTGGTTTCTCCAGCGGCCCCAACCAATCCACCCAGATGTGTATTAAATTTGCCGCCTTAATGTTGTCCAAAATTATTATCTCTCACAACTTTCATGGATATCTCAAACCAATCCCCTTCTACGAGCATGGTTAAGCAATATAAGAGCATAATGTATATTCCCGTGGTGATCAAAGGTAATAGGTTCCTACCTCAAGTACTATAACCAAACCACATGTTCCCAATCCTACTCATGCAAATATTTGAGGGGCAAAACTAATGCATAGTAAAAGCTGGGTAGTATGATCAGAGTTTAACTTGCCTTGCTGAGATTCGCAGTAACAAGCTTCGCACTCCGGAAAATCTAGCGTAGAGAAACAATAGCATACATAAGAAATCAAGCAAACGAAGCAAAGAGAAAAGGAGAAAAGATCCAAAGAAAACTCAAAAACAAGAAAATAACTAAACTAAACATAAAATAAATTCTAACAGCATTATATTTATGTGGATTAGATCTTAACAGTAGATACATGTAATTAGCTACGATTTGCAAAAAGAATCAACTCAAATGGAGCTACAAAACTCAAGATACGAACAAAACAAGATCTATTTCAAATTTGAACTAAACTCAAACTTTAAATTATCAAAAACATGTTCAAGTTGGTTTACTGGATAGATTGGATCGCTCTGAAGATTTGGTTTCGTCGAATTTGGACAAACGAGCAAAAAGTTACGAGGGTTTAAAGATCAGGGGCTAAAGTGCGAAGAAAAATATTCACGGATAGGTCCCTGGACAAAAACTAAAATAAAAAGAAAAATCTACCGAACGAACGTTCGCTACAGAACCTAATCTAATGAATTCGTTCATTATAGAAAATAAACGAACAAATGGTTCGCTAAATAAACTAAATAATAAAATAAACCATCTAAAAAATCGAACTAAAAACATAACCGGAAAAAAACCGGCGGTTCAAATCTGTTTTTACCGGTTCGGCAGCGATGGCGGCGGTTCGACGGCAGCGGTGCGGCTTTGGGTGGACGGCGCGACTCGGGCGAGGGCGACGACGGCGGCTAACGATGGTGGGGTGCAGCGGCGGCGGGCGGCGGTGACGCGGCTTGCTGCGTGGGGCGGCGGCGCAGTGCGGCGGCAGGACGGCGGGGCGGCTGCGGCGGCTCGGGGCGAGGAGAGAGGGGTCGGGGGCTCCGCTATTTAAGGAGGGGGCGGGGCGACGCGGCTTGCGTGCGGGGCAAGTGCGGGCGGCGGCGGCTCGGACTCCTGTCGGAGTCCACTCGGAGAAGACGGTGGCGGCGGCCTGGGCCGGCTGGGCTAGGCGCGGCCCAGTTCAATCCGCTCGAACAGTTTTTTTAGAAGCAATTTTTCCAAAGACTAAAACACGCAAAATAAATATAAATAAAATACTAAAAATTCCAGAAAAATCCACGTAGCTATATGGCCTTATTATTGACCTAGTGAACATTTTTCTCGGCCTAAATGCCTAAACTAAAAACAAACATTACAGCACTAATTACTCAGCTAACAAATAAATAAAGTAGCGAATAAAAATCAAATAAACTCTCCAAAAATTGAAAATTCAATTTCCAATATTTTCTTACTGATTTTGAAGAAGTCATATTATCTTCTCTCATTATTTAAAAATAATTGGAAAAGAATTTTGAAAGAAACAATTTGATCCAATTTACCAAATTTTAATAAATCAAAAATGGATTTTTTGTGAAACCTCCAACTCTCTCAAATTGGTCCTTGAGTTGCTTAAGTCTCTTGGACCAAAATGCAACTAAAACAAAACAACAAAAATGCATAAAACATGGATGCATATGAATGATCTATGAATAACAACCAAATTGAAATTTGGGATGTTACAAAAACATCCAAGATGGATAATATAATAGCATGGAATAATAAAAAATTACAGATACGTTACATACGTATCAGATACCATGTAGAGAGATAGGTTTGGCTATACAACACACAATAACATTGATCGAGTCCATATGCACGTATATATGGTGGACAATGTGGGCCTCGACCTCTACTATACAAAGACTAGGAGGTGGGCCAGGATATATGATGCGTAGGATCCCACGATCATCCCCATGGACGTATCTACATCTCCCACGACACCACTTGGACCAATGACAAGAGCTCGAGCAAAGGCCATCAAAGATAAGGTGAACTCGCTCCTCTCCGAACTCCCACTTTCTACACATGAGACATGGCTACTACTTCAAGCGGAATCACTATGTGTTATCAAGTACTTGGAGGAAGGCCATGGAACAGCTACATACAATGGACAAGACGGCAAGGACACCGAGTATAAAGCACTAGAAGAAGAGCTACAAAAGAAGCTCCAGCAAGCGGACGTCCACCCAGGACCGGACGTCCGGCACATGACGCTCCAGCCAGTGGACGTCCCATAAGGACCATACATCTGGCGCCTGAAGGCCCAGTCGACCCAAGTCCCAGCCTACGAGAGCTACAACGAGCGGATGACCGAGCCGCAACGGACGACCGGCAAGTCCAACCTGAAGCGTTTGAGCGGAAGACCGAAGCAACCGGACGACCGACTACCGGACAACCAGCCACCTCCGGACGTCCAGCACAACATTCACAGAACGTAATTAGCGGAAGTTCGAGCCCTACCGGATGTCCGGACCTCCGTGAGCGACCGGACGTCCGCTGCCTGTGTGTGCGCAACCTCGGGCCTGAAGCCCATGTACCCCTTCATTCCGCCCCCTTTTGCACTTAGACTATAAATAGACCTCCTCCTCCTCCTAGTTAGGGTTAGCACTATGATAGCTCATATTTGAGACAGAGCTTTGCTCATCCACTTGGTTACTTCTCCTCGGAGCTCACGACCTCTTCAGAGAAGATCCCCCAAGCGGATTCAAGACCCCATCACGGGAAGACCCTTCAAGACCTCCTCACAAAGAAGACCTTTTGTATCGTCCTTTGTTGACCTTGAATCGTGTATCACTCTTTGTGTTTCGAGGATCTAGCATATGTGCGACCATATCTTGTTGGTTTGAGTGATTCTCTCATGTTTCCCCTCATGATTTCCCTCGCATTTTCCCGCGTGTTCTTCGTAGGATCCCCTCGAATCGTGAAAGATTGGGCATCTAGGGTTCTACCCTACATCATCTTGGTATCATGAGCCACGTTGATCACGTATTTGGAGCCGCTACCCCTCTTTTTCTGCTAGATTTTGTTATGTTCTTCCCCAATTTCAAAAATCCCCACCAAAAATAGCCCAAAATGTTTTTTGGGATTTGTTGGCGTGATGAAGTTTTGTTGGATTTGATCCATGGATTTGCTTTGCCATGAGTGGATCTAGCTTTCCCCCATCATCTCCACCATTTCCATCCACAAAATCGCTCTGATTTGACCAATTTCGCCACCTCCACTCAAACACGAGCTGTTCATCCCGTGCCCGAAATCGCGCAGGCACCGGACGTCCGCTAACCACCGGACGTCCGACGACCGGATGACCGCTCCCCAACCGGACGTCCGCTGATCCCTGACGAAACTGAAAAATTCCAGTTCGACCAGCACCACCTCTCTACTTTCCACCATCGCATACGCACTCTGATACCACCACCGCTTTCCGCAAGCACCACCATCGCTTATCCGCTACCACCTCCGACAATTTTCACCCGTTTTGGTCTTTGATATTTGAGTTGTGGTTCCCGTGTCCTATTGTGTTTCAGCTATATAGGCACGGTTCGACATCAACATCACCGCCGCTCATCTTCGCAAAGGACTCATCATCGCCAACAACAGTCTATGCTTACAAACGACTACCTCGGCGGTAACCTCGACGACATCTTTGTCTATTCCTTGACTTTGCATTGATAACCACCATAGCCTTACTTTTGCGTTGCTTACCCATCGAGACTAGCCTTTGAGTATTGTCGGCAACGTAACTTGTGCACATTAGTGATCATACTTCCCATAGCATACATACCATATCATCATGGTGCATATGTTGGCATCATCTCTTGTGTCACAAAGTTGTCATCGCATATACACAATTGCTATCTTGGTTCGTGGAGTTTTTCATGAGAAAAGAGCTCAAAAGATAAAGATCCAAACAAGCTTTTAAGCAAGAGGGAACAATAAGCAAAGAGCTTAAAAGCAAGAACCATAGCAGCATACTGCATTAAGATTGTCATACTCGATCATCTTGAATCATATCACCGGAATACCATACATATATACTTGGGATAGAAGTCGTTGCATTTTTGCCTAGTAGGTTGTGCACAAGTTTCGTATCTGCCTATTGTGCAATCATGCTAGCGTCTCTCTAGTGTTGTGCAACAAGAGCATTTTTGTGAATTCCACATTTTGGCTCATTCCTTGGTTGCACAACCCCACTTATCTATTTGCGTGTGTGTTTCCGTGTACCATATCTTGCTATTGGTCTACTTGTTGCATTTGCAAATTTGTGAATCTTTTCCAACATTTTTGAGGCTCACTAACAATTGCATCAAATTTTATGCCACCATCCTAACCGAGCTCCACCATAAGCTTTTACTTGTGTAGGTGTGAGAACAGACAAGAATTGGTACCAATTGTGTTATTTCCTTGTTTCGCATTTGAGTGATCATTGATCCATCTTCAACATCGGTCAAGGTACATTTGGTATAAGTTCTTTTCTTTCTCCCACTCACATATTTGCTTGGAATGATGGATAGGCCATGTTCTTCTACCAACCCACTCTTCACCGAGCAATACGACAACATGTCATCCTATGTCACCAAGATCCAGCTCTTCGGTGCACAAAGAGCTTTGCATCAAGAACAACAAGCAATGAGCCACCGCATCGACAATCTCGCCACCGACTTGCGACTCTCCGAGCAACGAACAAGAGACTACTTCGACAACAAGCTCGACGCGCACAAACAAGAGAACGATGCAAGGATGGACGAGATTCGTGCCTTGTTGGTGAACCGCCATTCTACCACTTCATCCTATTCAAGACGGAGCCGATCGAGTCGACACTCCGACGACACCCTCTCTGGCTCAAGTACACCGACATCAAACACTCTACGTCGAGCCGCGCGCCAAGACCTTCAAGCAACTCGCAATCCTCACGGCAATCATCCACAAGAGCAATTCGACGAGCAAGTACATCATCATCGCCAAAACCAACCTACTCTTGCACAAGCACAAGAAAGGCAACGTCAACGTCACCAAAAGGAAGAGCGAGCGTGCCAACACCAAGATGAACAAGATGTCGAGGCTCAACGTCTTCAACAACAACAACGTGAAGCACAAGCACTTGAGGCCCAACGTGCCCTTCAAGAATCAAGTCGAGCCATCGCCAACCGCAACTGAGATAGGCGCAATCAAGAGGAAGCACTATGCGAAGAAATTCAAGAGCGAAACTACCAAGCAAGAGTGCATCGTGAAGTTCTTCAAGATCCTCCACAAGCAAGACAAGCTCCTCCACAACCTCAAGTTCATCAAGAGCATGATGACTACAGAAATCCTCCACGCCAAGAGCAATATGAGGTTGAAAATCCTCCACGTCAAGGGCGTCATCATCACCCTCGACCCCAACACAATGAAGATCAACGCTACGGCAAGTTCAAGTTCATCATGCCCAAGTTCAATGGAAGCAATGATCCCGAAGAGTACCTTTCATGAGCATTGAAGGTCGATAAGATCTTTCATTTGCACAACTATGAGGAAGAGAAGAAGGTCGCTATGGCATCACTTGAGTTCCAAGACTATGTGCTCATATGGTGGGAACAAGTCCCTGAGTGTCGAGAAGCAAGAGGTGAACCACCCATCACCACTTGGGATCAAATGAAGGGTATCATGCGAGCACGCTTTGTACTAACATACTACAACCGCGACCTCTTCAAGAAACTCCAACTCCTCAAGCAAGGAACAAAGAGAGTTGAAGAATACTACAAGGAAATGGAGATTGCCATGATTAGAGACAATGTCACGGAAGTTGATGAGCAAACTATGGCCCGTTTCTTAAATGGCCTCAATCATCCCATCAAGAAGATTGCCAACTTCCAACCCTACTCCAACCTCATTGAGCTCGTGCTTCAAGCTACCAAAGCGGAACGTCAAGTGCAAGATGACTTCAACTACGCCAAGTACTCGTTCAAGAGCTACGGTTTCTCCAACACCCAAGCTTCAATGACTCCAACACCTTCTACCTCAACCAAGCCATCTACAAACAATGGCGACAAGTCGAGTTACAAGAAAACTTCGACAACCTCAAGTCGCCCTCTTACTACAAGAAACTTCAAGCCGCGTGCTTCATCATCTACTCCAACCGATGAGACCGTCAAGACAAGTTCCATGAAGTGTTTCACATGCGGCGGCCGAGGCCACAAGTCCTTTAAGTGTACCAACAAGCGCACCATGATCCTCAACGACGACGGAACCTATGACTCCATGAGTGAAGAGGAGATGGAAGCCCTTGAGCAAGTGGCCATGCACTAGCACATAAACAAAGATGAAGATGATCAAGTCTTTTTTGATGAGGATTCGAGCCCCGCTCGCGTTGTCTCCAAAGTCTTGACTCTTCAACATCAACAAGACAAAGACCAAAGATGCCACATCTTCTACACCAAAGCCGGCATCAATGGACGGTCCGTCAAGGTCATCAACGATGGAGGGAGTTGTCACAACTTGGCAAGTGAAGAACTATGCTCCAAGCTCCAGTTGGTCAAGATGAAGCACCCACACCCTTACAAGGTCCAATGGCTAAGAGATTCCGGCCCTATCCAAGTCGAGCATACGGTCAAAGTTTCTTTCAAGATAGGAGCATATGAAGACACTTTTGGAGTGTGAAGTCGTTCCTATGTCCGTTTGCCACCTCCTTCTTGGTCGACCATGGCAATTTGACCGCGGGGTCATCCACAACGGGCATACCAATCACTATAGCTTCAAGATGAAAGGAAAGGAGTTCGTGCTATGACCTATGTCTCCAAGTCAAGTGATCACTGACAAGCAAGCCACCCATCATGGAGAAAAGAGTGAGAGAGTGACCCACCCAAAAGAGAGTGAGCGCCACAAGCCAAAATCGAGTGCCTCCACGATGAGCGACAAGAAAAACTTCGTCCTATTTGCCACCAAAAGTGAGATGAGAGAAGGGTGTGAGAACCCATCAAGTGTTATGCACTATGTCCTTGTGTGCAAGGACGAGGCACCAAAAACTAAGACCTCTCACAATCTACCTTTAGTGTTGTCTTCTCTTTTGCAGCAAATCCAAGATGTTTTCCCCGACGAGCTACCTTCGGGTCTACCTCCACTATGAGGCATTGAACATCAAATCGACCTCATCCCCGGAGCACCTCTACCTAACAAGGCTCCCTACTGCGTCAACCCCGAGGAAACTAAGGAGATCCAATGGCAAGTACAACAACTCATCGACAATGGTCATTAACGTGAAAGCTTGAGCCCTTGTGCCGTTTCGGTCATTCTTGTTCCAAAGAAAGACGGTACTTATCGCATGTGTTCCGATTGTCGTCCCATCAATGATATCACTGTTAGATATCATTACCCTATTCCACGCTTAGATGATATGCTTGATGAGCTTACCGGAGCCACCATTTTCTCTAAGATTGATCTTAAGAGTGGCTATTATGAAATATGCATCCAAGAAGGTGATGAATGGAAAACCGCATTTAAGACCAAATTTGGCTTATATGAATGGCTAGTTATGCCAATGGGTTTATCCGAAGCACCCGGTACTTTCATGTGAGTCATGCACTTTGTTCTTCGTCCCTATATTGGTGTATTTGTTGTGGTCTATTTTGATTATATTCTTGTCTTTAGCAAATCCCTCAAAGATCATGTCACCCATCTTAGAACCGTGTTGCAAACCCTTAGGAAAGAGTGCCTTTATGCTAATATGGACAAATGCCTTTTTGGTGTCGATAAGCTTGTTTTCTTGGGTTTCATTGTGTATTCTAAGGGTGTTCATGTAGATGAATCTAAGATCAATGCTATTAAAACTTGGCCCCAACCAACCAACTTTCAACAAGTGTGTAGTTTTCTTGGTTTAGTCGGTTTCTCTCATATATTTGTGAAGGATTTTAGCACCATCGCTTCACCTTTACATCCTTTGAGTAAGAAAAATGCGCCATTTGTTTGGGGACCATCCCAAGATACCGCATTTAATGAACTTAAGAATTTGCTTACTCATGCTCCCGTGCTCGCATTACCCAACTTTGACGAACCTTTTGAAATTCATTGCGATGCTAGTGGTAATGGCATAGGACATGTGTTAACGCAAGAGAAGCACCCCATAGCATATTTTAGTGAGAAACTTTCCGGAGCGCAACTCAACTATCCCATCTATGACAAAGAGCTATATGCTTTAGTGCGAGTTTTGCATGAATGGGAACATTATCTTCGCCCTCATGAATTTATCATCCATACCGATCATGAAACGTTTAAGTACTTAAAGGGTCAAACAAAGTTGAACAAGCGTCATGCTAAATGGAGTGAATTCATTGAGTCTTTTCCTTATGTCATCAAGTACATCAAAGGTAAGGAAAATGTAGTGGAGGATGCTCTTCCCGCATATGCATGCTTGTCACTAAACATGAATTGGATGTCATTGGCTTTGAGAACATTAAAGACTTGTATGCGCATGATCCTACCTTTGCAATTCCTTATGCCAAGTGTTTGCCGCATACATCTTGGGAACACTATCACATCAAGGATGATTACCTTATGAGAGCTAACAAACTTTGCATGCCCGAGTATTCTCTTTGTTTGCTCCTTTTGCAAGAGGCTCATGGAGGTGGACTAATGGGACACTTTGGACGTGACAAGACATTTGCTACGCTCTCAAAGAACTATTTTTGGCCCAAGATGTTCTGTGACGCCTCACACTTCACCAACCGATGCTCTACATGTCACAAAGCTAAGTCAAAAGCTCAATCCCATGGTCTTTACATGCCCTTTCCTATTCCTTATCAACCTTGGGAAGATATTAGCATGGATTTTGTACTTGGTTTGCCTAGAACACAAAATGGAAAGGATTCCGTCTTTGTTGTTGTGGACCGATTCTCCAAGTTGGCTCATTTTATCCCATGCAACAAGATAGACGATGCTTCACATATTGCAAAAAAAAAAATTTGTAGGGAAATCTTGCGCCTTCATGGAGTGCCAAAGACAATTGTCTCGGACTGCGACATCAGGTTCTTGAGTTACTTTTGGAAGACTCTAAGAGCCAAGCTCGGAATCAAGATCTTGTTCTCTTCGGCATACCATCCTCAAACCGACGGCAAAACAGAGGTGACAAACTGAACACTCTCCACTCTACTATGCGTGTTGATCAAGAGGAACATCAAGGAGTGGGAGGAGTTCCTACCCATCACCGAGTACGCCTACAACCGCGCAAGACATTCGACTACCGGCAAGTCCCCCGTCGACGTCGTCTACGGTTTCAACCCGTAGTCCCCATTGGACATTCTTCCTCTTCCACTATAAGAGCGCACCAACATGGACGCAAGTGCACAAGCAAGCTACCTCAAGAAGATGCATGAAGATACAAGGCACACCATCGAGCACCAAGTACAACGACTCACGACCAAGCTCAACATCGACAAGCAACCCATGATATTCAACATCGGAGATCTTGTATGGCTACACCATTGCAAGGAAGGCTTCCCCAACGAACGCAAGTCCAAACTTCTACGTCGAGCCAATGGACCCTTCAACATGCTAGCACGCTACAACAACAACGCTTACAAGATCGACCTCCCAAGCGACAAGTACAATGTGAGTGACATCTTCAATGTCAAAGACCTCTCGCCATACCATGGTAATGAAGCTTTTGATCCGAGGTCAGATCTTTCTCGGGGGGGGAGATGATGCGGAGCATACCACAATCATCCCCATGGACGTATCTACATCTCCCACGACACCACTTGGACCAATGACAAGAGCTCGAGCAAAGGCTATCAAAGATAAGGTGAACTTGCTCCTCTCCGAACTCCCACTTTCTACACATGAGAGATGGCTACTACCTCAAGCGGAAACACTACGTGTGATCAGGTACTTGGAGGAAGGCCATGAAACAGCTACATCCAATGGACAAGACGACGAGGACACCGAGTACGAAGGACAAGAAGAAGAGCTACCGAAGAAGCTCCAGCGAGCGGACGTCCGCCAAGGACCGGACGTCCAGCGCATGACGCTCCAGCCAGCGGGCGTCCGACCAGGACCGGATGTCCGGCACCTGATGGCCCAGTCGACCCAAGTCCCAGCCGACGAGAGCTACAGCGAGCGGATGATCGGGCCGCACCAGATAACCGGCAAGTCCACACCCAAAGCGTTTCAGCGGAAGACCGAAGCAATCGGATGACCGGCACTGGACGACCGGCCACCTCCGGACGTCCATTACAACATTCACAGAACGTAATTAGCGGAAGTCTGAGCCCTACCGGACATCCGGACCTCCACGAGCGACCGGACGTCCGCTTCCTGTGTGGGCGCAAGGTCGGGCCCGAAGCCCATGTACCCCTTCATTCCGCCCCCTTTTGCACTTGGACTATAAATAGACCTCCTCCTCCTAGTTAGGGTTAGCATTGTCATATCTCATATTTGAGATAGAGCTTTGCTCATCCACTTGGTTACTTCTCCTCGGAGCTCACGACCTCTTCGGAGTAGTTCCCCCAAGCGGATTCAAGACCCCATCACGGGAAGACCCTTCAAGACATCCTCATGGAGAAGACCTTTTGTATCGTCCTTTGTTGACCTTTAATCGTGTATCACTCTTTGTGTTTCAAGGATCTAGCATATGTGTGACCATACCTTGTTGGTTTGAGGGATTCTCTCGTGTTTCCCCTCGTGATTTCCCTCGCGTTTTCCCGCGTGTTCCTTGTAGAATCCCCTCCAATCGTGAAAGATCGGGCATCTAGGGTTCTACCCTACATCAATATACAATATACATGCAAAACCATATATTCAACAATTAGGAAGTACCATAGAATCATTATCACAGGGGGTCCGCCAAAACATGGCATTATATTAAAAAAACTTCATTGTCTTCTGCACGCGCCAAAAAAAATTTATCTTGGACGCTGATAAAAAATAATTTTCATGGTCAAAATACTGGAATTGCCATGGTCAAAATACTAAAATTGCCATGCTCTATAAACTAAAATTGCCAAATGGCAACTTTAGTGTAACACTGTGGCAACTACAGGGTAAACATCATGGCAACTTTTGGCCAAAAAAAATTCGTCGAAACATATCAACATGGGATCTAGTTTTGAAGATCTCGTCGAGACGGATTTAATGGTGAAAACGGATTTTAATTAGATTTTTTAATTAGGAGATAAAACATTTTTAAGCTGAAAACCAAAAAGATTCCCGCTGATGTCATATGTTTTGATGTGGCAAAATGAATGGTACTGGAAGCGTTTGGGCCATGTTGCTTCGTGCCACACGTGTGGGCGTTAACATTTGCATTTATCTTTTATGAAATCCCAACACCACCAGTGCGCCCAGTAACAGAAGGCTCGGGAATAGAGGTTGCTTTCAACTTTGTAGAACCGCTTTTTTGCTCCAGAAAGCAAGAGTTTCCGATGACCCCACATAATAATTCAAAAAGGACGCGGATAACCACCACACGTGTGGCATTTAGGGGGGTGTGCCGCATGCCCCGTGTGGCACAGACACGGACCCGCCCGCACGACGGCGTCCGGGCACTCCCATCCACAGCCCGCATGTCTGGTGTGTGGCGTGATTGCTCGCACGTCCGGGTGAGTGACCCCACTGCCCCCACAACCTCACGCGCCCATCGGCCGAACCCCGCGTTCGAACCGCATTGCCATCGTCCATCGTCGTCTCCAACCTCTGCATCGGCAGATCTTCCCCTACCTTCATCGGCTTCCTTCACTAGTTGCCATGGCAACCAGATCAGATCCATAGCGCCCACACCCCACATCGACAGAAAAACACGGCAACAAGCACACAGGTCAGAAACCTGTCTCCTCCTCCTTCCCCAGCCCCCACCCAACTCCCCCCCAACCCCGTCGTAGATTGCCCATGTAGATGGCGGCTGGATCCACAGTTCCGGTCGTTCATGTTTATTCTCCTCTGCCCTCCAACAATCACAAATTTTCCATGTCCTGTCATGGATCTGGTCTAAGAATTTAGGTTCCAGATGTTGTCAGTAGGTGTTCAAAAAGGATGTTCGAGATTCACTAAGAACAAGGCAGAACAGAGCAATTTGGGGCAGGTCATATGAAGCAAAAAAATATTTGCCACCTATCTATGTCGTCAGTTGCCACCTATCTATGTCATCAGTTGCCATCATATTATATTGTCAGTTGCCATCATTTCAACAAACTAGTTGCCATCCAGATTGTAGAAAGAGGATGAACATGCATGCCCTATGATCCGAAAAATACACGGCTATGATGATTCCTACTTGCCATGCTGTAATAGTTGTTTACGACATAAATGTGATAAGATTGCCATGTTTCCTTTTATGTGCAAACAGGAAACAAATGGAAATCGAATACGGAATAATGATGCGTTCTTATCCGTGCAGTGACCAAAAACACAGTGTGAAAAGCAGAGAAAAGGAATCATGAAGATAGGGTTGATCCTTGGTTTTATGGAAGGCCGCAAGCGCCATCTTGGGATGCAATAGAGTACAATCAACTCATTTCCGCAGGACCATTGCTGCCACTACTAGAGCAGTACGCGAGCTTAGGTACGATGCATCATCAAAAAAGGACAGTTGACATGTTTGTGGACTTCAAAATGGTATTCTACTTATGTACTACAATGACATTGTTTGCAGGTTCCTATGACACAAACACACAGGCAGGGGTACCGTGGCAAGTTGGAACACAAGGGGCTATCGGTGATAGATATACAGGAAACCAACTTCAAGTAGCAAATGTGGCAAATCAAGGTAATGAAAAATAAAAATAGCAAGTTGATGTGGCGAATATAACCTGCAAGGATGGCAAGACTTACGAGTATTTTGCAAAAACAAAGGACCATCATGCAGCACGTGGCGACAGGTGGCAACCGGACCTGCCATCAATGTTGTACGTAGGTGAGACATATTAAAATTATTTTGCGGATAGTGTATCAGGAAAGGAAACTAGATGGCATTGGTGTTTGCATGGTGTGACGATAAAATGAAGAAAAGATGGCAACTTGAATTTGTAGTTGATAGAAATCAAGAAAATGATGGAAAGTGCAAATGACAAGCCTGCACAGTTGTATTTGCCACATGTAGACAAATGTATGTGTGAAATTAAATGTAGGGCTGACAGTTTCCATGTGTCAACAACTGCAGTTGCCATGTGTCAACAACTGCAGTTTCCATGATTGAATAACTACATATGCCATGTTATAAAAACTATGGTTGCCATGCCTGACCCACTGCAATTGGTCAAAGCTTGTCAACTGTAGTTTCCTTGCATGATGGACTATGTTTGCCATAATTTCAAAGCTAAACTTCCATGTGATCGTAGGTTGTTATGGTGCAGCCACACCAACAGAGGTGTCACGCCCAATATGCGACCCTATCCTAAAGGAACTCGAAGGTCCCACCAAGGATAGAAGCGCATATAGGAGACGCTTTTGCAAGGTGGATAACATTACATTGTACCATTACATAATAGTTGGGGATACATACAAAAGGCATACAATGCCACACGAATACAACATCATCATACACAAGAGCATCATCCGACTACGGATGAAACACAAACAGAAACTCAAACGACATCCACCCTGCTAGCCCAGGCTGCCGACCTCGAACCTATCCCCTGATCGAAGAAGGAGCAGAAGAAGAACTCCAAAACAAGCAAGCATCGCTCTCGTGTCATGATCATCGCATAACCTGCACCTGCAACTGTTGTTGTAGTAATCTGTGAGCCACGAGGACTCAGCAATCCCATTACCATGGGTATCAAGTCTAGCAAAGCTTAAAGGGGTAAGGAAGGGGTAAAGTGGTGAGTTTGCAGCAGCGACTAAGCAAAGTATGGTGGCTAACTTACGCAAATAAGAGCAATAAGAGAAGCAAACGGAACGGCCGTGAAGCTAGCAATGATCAAGAAGTGATCCTGAACTCCTACTTACGTCAAACATAACCCAAAACCGTGTTCACTTCCCAGACTCCGCCGAAAAGAGACCATCACGGCTACACATGCGGTTGATGCATTTTAAATTGAATCTGGTGTCAAGTTCTCTACAACCGGATATTAAAAAATTCCCATCTGCCACATAAACATGGGCACGGCTCTCGAAAGTTTATACCCTGCAGGGGTGTCCCAACTTAGCCCATCACAAGCTCTCACGGTCAATGAAGGATATTCCTTCTCTCGGGAAGACCCGATCAGTCTCGGAATCCCGGTTTACAAGACATTTCGACAATGGTAAAACAAGACCAGCAAAGCCGCCCGAATGTGCCGAAAAATCTTGATAGGAGCAGCACATATCTCGTTCTCAGGGCACACCGGATGAGCAATCCGTACAACTAAAACCAGACCTCAAGTTTCCTTGAGGGGGCGCTGCAAAGGGCTCTAGTTTGGACCAACACTCAAAGGAGCACTGGCCCAGGGGGGTAAATAAAGATGCCCCTCGGGCTCCGGAAACCCAAGGGAAAAAGGCTTAGGTAGGCAAATGGTAAAACCAAGGTTGGGCCTTGCTGGAGGAGTTTTATTCAAAGCGAACTGTCAAGGGGGTCCCATAAATCACCCAACCGCGTAAGGAACGCAAAATAAAGGAACATAACACCGGTATGACGGAAACTAGGGCGGCAAGAGTAGAAAAAATCACCAGGCATAAGGCCGAGCCTTCCACCCTTTACCAAGTATATAGGTGCATTAATTAAATAAGAGATATTGTGATATCCCAACAAAATCCTGTCCATCATGGAGCAATCTTCAACTTCACCTGCAACTAACAACGCTATAAGAGGGGCTGAGCAAAGCGGTAACATAGCCACGCAACGGTTTGCTGGGAAGGGTGAAAAGGTTAGAGGCTGACATGGCAATTTGGGAGGCTTGAAGAGCAAGTGATAGGTAGCGCAGCATAGCGATAGAACGAAGCAACTAGCATAGCAATGATAGTAGTGAGATCCAGGGTGACGATCATCTTGCCTGAAATCCCGCTAGGAAGAAGATCGAGTCCATGAAGAAGATGAACGGGCGAAGACGAACCAAGCGTAGACGAACGTATCCTCACGATCGCAACGAAATAGTAACTATCGAGAAGAAGCACAACCGGAAAGAAGCAAACAACACGGTAAACACACAATGCATAAACATGACATGATGCTCAACCAAGTATGATGCAAGACAAGGCTATATGATGCTACTCATGGCAAGAGATGATGCATACAAGAACAACACAACAAAGCAAGTTTAAATGAGGCCGGAAACAACATATTACAAATCCGGTAAGCCCTCATATGCAAATTTCGAAATTGGTCCAGATCTGAATAAACCTTATGTTCAAGTTGTTTAACAGCAAGTTAACATGCACCAAGATGATCTACACGAAATTCTAGTCAACTTACATATAAAGTTCATTTAGTTTGGAGATACGGCCTAGAAGATATGAGCAAAACAAGTTAAACATGACATTGATGCAAAATGCATTCAAACATCAAGCAAACACTCTCAAAACATGAATGAAACATGATAAGATGAAACAACATGCAATTCTAAGCAAGTTTCATATAAAGAACACTCAAAACGGAGCAACGGTTCAACACATACACATGAAACAAGTTTAAAAGACAAGCTGTCCTAAACAGCAACTAGGCATCTAGCAAGCATCAAAACAATATGCTACAGCACCTCAACATGAAAACTAAAGGCATGGACATGATTTACAGGTAAAGTATGACAAAACATGAACACTGAGATATCTCCAGAAAACACTATAACATGCTCAAAAGGACATGGTAAGATTGCAAATAATAACAGTTTCATAGACTTGGCAGAAATCACTGAGCATGGCAGAAATAACATCAGGTTACAATGTTTAGAGCTATCAAAAAACATGTTATAGGAAGTTATAATGGCAAACAAAGGCATGGAATGCTAACACTAAAGACAAAGAACAAAACCCCCTTACTGAACTTATTCTAAAGATCAACAGAAAAGATGGTAGCATCCATGCAAACATGGCAAATAATATGACAGATTCAGAATAACAGTACATGGCAGGAACAACGATAAGTAGGCATGTTGGTGAGCTTGTACCACTCTCCACAGAGCAAAACATGGCATGAGAAGTCAATCAACAGTAATATGACATATTTGTGAAGCTAAGAATGGCAAGAGCAAGTTCATAGGGTGCATGGATCACTAGCAAGACACATGGCAAAACTGAACTTAATGTTAACAGGATGATAGCAACATTATTTAGCAAATTTGGAGCATGATAACAACAAGCTACAGCAGGCTATAAACGCAACCAATGGTATCTATGGATAGAGCATGACATGTATAATAAAACATCCTTAGTGAACATCTCCAGATTATGCACAGAATGACTTCTAGCAGCAGGTTTACATAGCATCATGATATAACAGATTCAGCCTATCAAAACAATAACAGCAAGTACCCTACTTCACGAGCTAGACGCACTCACCACAAGGCACACAAAAATACATGGATTACACCACTGTAAATATGGCATGATGTAGCTCAAAACTAATGTAGATATCAAGCTCATAGGATGCACCCACAAAATGCAATGAAAAAGACAAAACAACAAGTTCTGTTAACAGACAGCAGTTAACATCATATAGGACTATTGCAACGATGATATAGTGGAACAAAATGAATAGAATCTCACAATGAACATTTTGATATATTATATGCATGAATCGGAGCACCGAGCATAGAGTTATGGCATGACAAACATGGGTACATAATGCAAAATTAACAGACTTAGTGATGAAAACCACCTCGGGTGAACAGTGGCCAACAGAGCGGATCGGGCCGGATTGGGTCGGGCCGAGGCAGAGGAGGACGACGCCGGCGAGCCGGCGGACGGCGGGGACGGCTCCTGGGGCCCCGGGTCCAGCAAGCCTCGGCCGGATCTGGGCGCCAGCGGAGAGGAGGCGACACGGGGACGGGAGGATGCGACCTCCGGCGAGGGAGACGGGGCGCCGGCGTGGAGGCGAGAGGCGGCAGCGAGCGGCGCGGAGAGGCAAGGCGGCGGCGGAGGCGACGGGAGGCGCGGGGCGAGGCGCCCGGGCAGCGGC
>NC_041391.1:392943796-392982322 GCF_002162155.2 Triticum dicoccoides | reverse complement strand
CGGGCAGCGGCGGGCGGCGCGCGGGCCGGGAGGGCCCCGCCTGGGCCGAGCGGGCTGGCGACGGAGGGAGGGTGCGGGGCCACATGGTGGGCGGCCACTGGTCCGAGGCGGCGGCGCGAAGCGTCCGGCACGGACGGACATGTCCGGCGGTGCAGAGGGGGAGAGGCTAGGGTTTGATCTGCGCGAAATTTCGGGGGGATGCACATATTTATAGGTAGAGGGAGCTAGGAGACTCCAAATGAGGAGCGGTTTTCGCCCACACGATCGAGATCGAATGGCGGGGAGCATGGAGGGGGTTTAGATGGGCTAGGTGGGCTGTGTGAAGGGGTGATGGGCTGCAAAGAGAATGGGTTTTTGCGGTTACCCGGTTAACCGTTGGGGCATCAAACGACCTCCAAATGGAACGAAATTTGACAGGCGGTTTATCGGTGTTGTACCAAGGCCACTTGACAAATACCGACCCATTCCGAGAAAGTTTTTCTCCCACTCACGAAACAAGATAAGAGGGGTGCCGTGGGTGCATGCGAGAGTGTCGGAACGCGAAATGGACAACGGGGAAAGTGACCGGATGCAAGTTTTGAAAAACATGCAGATGAAATGCAGATGATGACATGGAAA
This sequence comes from Triticum dicoccoides, assembly GCF_002162155.2. Classification (NCBI taxonomy): domain Eukaryota; kingdom Viridiplantae; phylum Streptophyta; class Magnoliopsida; order Poales; family Poaceae; genus Triticum; species Triticum dicoccoides. Next base: position 392,981,704 of record NC_041391.1, on the reverse strand, counting down.
AAAGCAACACGCAAGCAAAAGACATGGAAACAACAATGAATAGCTGGAAGACACCTGGCGCATCAAATTCTGGGCATTACAAGAGGTCTCATGGCAAACCTCACCATTGCAGGCGATCTATAATGCAGATACAGTGCACCAAATTGAAGTGGCACACCAGCTTCGATTAGAACATGTGGCACATCAAGGTAATATGTAAACCAAGAAAAATCATGCATTTGCTTTGTGCAAAAGCATTGGTAAAGTGCATTTGTCACGGTGGTGGTGGCAAATGCCACCAAGTGAATAGGTCCATTAGTAATCTAGGATCATCTGGATATGTCAATTATTGTCCGTTTGTATTTGCCATTTGTGATTATCTGCATTTGCTCTGTGGGCTCATATCTAGAATGCAACTTTTGATGTTAAAATCTTGGTTGTCATGACTTGGCAGCTGCAGCTGCCATATTAGGTAAACTGCAACTGACATGGCTAGAGAACTGCAGTTGCCATGCATGGCAAATTGCAGATGCTCAAGACTTGCATATATGAATGATATCATGCCGAAAAAAAGGATGGGTTACAGTTGCCATGATTTCAAATTTGCACGTTCCAGCACTTTATACATGTAAATTATATAGCTGCAGTTGTGTACAATATTTTAGATGCAGTTGCCATGAAAAAATCAAATTGAGCTTCAACTACAGTCAACAGTGGCGCAGGAACATCTACTGCGGGAACCTCAGAGCACACTGAAGGAGCACTCCATGAGCAAGTCACCGATGTTGCCACAAACAATGCAGAATCAGTGTCAGAAATGGCAATCATTGCAGCAATGACGACAAGGACACCTCTACACACCAGCACAAAGCAACACTAAAGCAGATGAAACAGCCACCAATACTGAAGTGAATGATGAAACTGATGACGAAGCGCAAGGGGAAGAAGAAGATGGACAATCGGAAATCATGATACCTCAACCACCATATCTTGGGCGGAGATTTGGTACTTTTGAAGATGCCAAAGAGTACTACCAGAGATCTGCGGTGTTCCATGGATTTTCGGTGAACACAGAATACCATAGGCAGATTAAAAAAACTAACGAGTACATCAGAGGTGAGATAAGGTGCTACAAGGCACGAAAGAACAAGAAAGGAAAAGGTGTTGTACCTGTCGTGCCGGAACGAAAGAGAGGCATCATTCTCAAGACGGGATGCCCTGTTCGGTTGAAGCTAAACGCAAATGGAGCATGGTGGGTGGTCACTGAATATTTCGAAGAACACAACCACGACCTCGTAAAGAAGTTTGACCTAGTAAAATTTCTGAGCGCCCACAGAGGATTCAGACCCATCGAGAAGAAATTCATAAGGTTGCTACATGATTGTAACGTCGGTCCATCAAGAATGGTCCAAATATTGTCCCTAATCCACAGCGGAGATGGGAGTCTGAGTAGCATGCCCTACATACCAGCAGACATCAAAAACCTAAAGGCAAAGTACCGTAGAGAGAGGAGGTTGGCTGACATAGAAGACACAATAGCCTACTTCAAAGAGAAAGCAAAAGCAGATAATGATTTCTTCTACAGGATAAGATTGGACGATGAGGACCGTGTCAGTAACATGTATTGGGTGGATGGTGCTACAAGAAGAGCCTACAAACATTTACGTGATTGCATTTCATTCGACGCGACATATCTCACGAATATGTACAAGATGCCCTGTGCTCCATTCATAGGAATAAATAACCATAATCAGTCCTTGCAGTTCGGTTGCGGTCTCATTCGGAACGAAGATATCAATGGTTACACTTGGCTGTTCAAAACCTTCTTGGAGTGCATGGATGGACTTGCTCCAATGAACATAATAACGGACCAGGATTTTAGCATGCGCACATGCATAGAGGAGGTCTTTCCGTTGGCAGTGCACATGCACTCCAGGTGGCATATTATTAAGAAGGCTGAAGAGACGCTAGGACCATTCTTCGCTGACCGTCCAAAGCTACACAAGGCATTCGAGTTGTGTGTGGACCACAGCTTGATGGTGGAGGAGTTTGAACGGAGCTGGACGGCTATGATTGAAACATACCAAGTCCAAGACAACAAGACACCAAATAGCTTGTGGGACAAGCGAATGTACTGGGTGTCGACCTACTTCATGCAGTGTTCTTTCCATTTCTGCAGACTACACAACGCAGCGAAGGGTTCAATGCTGTTTTGAAGCATTACGTGAGCCTGGTAACTCATTGTTGCAGTTTGCCAAGCATTATTCAGCTTTGCAACAGAAAATACTGGGATCTGAGCTACAGCAAGAAGCAAACACCGCACTCAAGCAGCCTAAATTGCTAACATGCTTACCGATGGAGAAGCAGATGAGCAGATATACACCAACAAGATATTTAACAAGTAAGCGATTGATCTTATGATCTTATTTGCCATGTACGACATGGCACATCCAAAAATGAAAAATGCTAAAAAAATGTAAATAAATATTTTGCAATATCTCCTGATTTGAAGCTAACATCTCTAGTCGTCACATGAATGCAAAACAAAAATGAACAAACTATGTAGTTGCAAGAACAAATATTAGTTGCTGCGTGTTGTGAAACAAAGTATAACTGCCACTTTGAATGTGTTGTGGTTGCCATGTGGGATGTAGTATAATTTCCATGTATAATGCAAGTTGTATTTCACATGTAAGATGAACTTATGTGCATTGAGAGTAGCATGATGCAGTTGCAGTACCATGAAAGTTGTTGCCATCTTTTGACATGTTGATCGTTTTAAATACAATAGTTGCCATGTGAAAATACATTGCATTTGCCATGTGAAAATACACTGCATTTGCCATGTAAATATGCAATGCATTTGCCATGTGAAATAAACTGCATTTGCCATGTGACATAAACTGCATTTGCCATGTGAAATAAACTGCATTTGCCATGTGAAATAAACTGCATTTGCCATCTAAAATAAACTGCAGTTGCCATGTTAATAGTCTGCAGTTGCCATCTGAAATAAACTGTTGTTGCCATGTTAATAGTCTGCAGTTGCTATGTGAAAGAAACTGCATTTGCCATGTTAATAGTCTGAAGTTGCCATGTGGGAAACAATCATTACAAATAAAATATGTGAAAAATAAAAGCATTCTTTGCCATCATTGATTTCAATACATTTGCTATGTTGTGACCTACCTCAACAAAAGGTGCTACAAAAAGAGGATATAATAATTTAACGAGCACAAAACATGCAGATTCCAGGAAGAAATAAAGCGGGCCAACATGTACACAGCTTACCAGGTTGACGAACATACCTTCAAGGTGTGTACTCTCATGGGCATGTCCGATTCAAAACCTGAAGACCCGGACAAGGGACGAAACTACTTTGTCAATGCCTCAATAACCGAAGGTGAATACTACAGTCAATGTTGCAAATACGAATGGGACGGGATTGTGTGGTGCCACATACTCAAAGTAATGGACATGCATGCGATCATGCGATTGCCCCGCCATTTCATACGATGGCGGTGGGCTTGGGACGCTAACGATGCGTTGGGGCCACAAACATCAACTGCAGTTTTGGTTGTACATGATGACAGGCCAGAGGCAACCATGGAGTCTGTGAGGCATGTTGTATTGACAAAGAACTATGCTGAGCTAATAGATGAAGCATGCCAGAGTGATGAGACAACCAGGGTGGCAGAAAAGCACAGGAAGGCCCTGAAAAGAAAGCTTGATGAGACCAAGAAGAGGAAGGCTGAAGAAGCCTTTCATCTGTTCCCCCGCACCTCAAGTGTGCCTTCGTCCACGAGTCCATCCTCTGAAAACTCGGAGGTAGGATCTGGAACAGCAAGCACACAGACTCAGGTTAGGAACCCGCCCTGTTCCGTCACAAAAGGGCGTCCAAAAGAGACACGATACAAATCGGGGATGGAAATTCAAGCAAAGCACAAGAAGGCAAAGAAAGGGGCGGGTAATCCATAAAGCAACTGTGGAGGATTATAACTTGGGTGTTGGTGACAATTTTGTAACGTAGATGATCAAGGTTTTAAAAATGCGAGAGTGAATGTTGGTGGACAACAGAAATTGAAGAAAATGCCATGTATGCACAACTAAAATTGTCGTGTAGTTGCTACTAAATCTGCCATGCAGCTTGCACTGAATCTGCCATGTAATTGCTACTGAAACTGCCTTTGCATAGTTTACCATTTTTCAGCCCATGCATTTTTTGTTTCACACGTATTGAATTGTACACATACTCTGTACGAACTAGTTGAAATGACCACGTGCAAAAACACAAGAGAGAACAGTTGCTACTGAAACAACCGTGCTTACCGAAAAAGATATCAACGCAAAAACCCAAAACAAATGAAGTGATTACTTGCACTAACCATGCGTGATCAACTATATTAGTCGTGTTTCAGCCATCATAAACACACTCAAACTCTCAAATTGGTACTCACATTCACAACCACATACTAATAGTTAACATGAAAGTAGTTCTTGTTACACCTAAATAGGTTCAGGTCCACACTTATATTACAAATATTCAACACCACATACACGCCACCACTATATACTATAGCAAAGGGGGATGCACTCATAACATAGCACATGAACATAGTTTCAAAGAACAAGGTGATACCTTACATTCCTCAGCCACAGAATATAAGGTAGGCATGTGTGTGAAGAATCACGCGATCACTTGTACTTCTTGTTCGTGGATTTGACAGCTCCCTCTATAAATTCTCGTGCTGAAGCCCGCTTGTTGAAATCTTCATTCATCAACCAGTTCCATGTGTATATTTTATGGATCTCCACAACCATTGCACCTGTGATCACTCGGACCCGTCGACCTTCCCACTTTGCAAGGTATTCCAACATGTAAAACCCGCAATCATGCCTAGAACGAAGAAAAACATGTGAACACATGCAAACAGAAACATAATAAGACATTGATGAAGACATGGAAAAGATGGTGAACACATGAAAAAAGATAGTAATTATCCATTTTCTTGCTTCTCAGTCGTGACGTACTCAATTGAAAATTGACTGATCTGGACCTTTGAGTTTTCATAATGACGGTTCCAGGTCTCTTTCAGGTTGTTGATAAAGAATTCAACATGAGTAGTAAGGTGTTCGTCAGCTCCTGAACGGATTGAATCAAGCAACTCAAAATGTTGGTTCTTCAGTTCAAGGCAAATGGCGTAGTGGTGACCACACTTGTCATCTGGGTCTTCTGGTGCAAGCTCCTGGAACATGGGGAACATGATCTGCAAGTAAAAAAAAGGGGCAATAAAAAACAAAGTTCACATCTAAAATAGAATGATATAGTTGGAAAAATGATATGTATAAATATTGCCACATGCAGTAAGAGATACATAAAAAAGGCAACCATCAAAGTGGCCAGGTGCACGCATGGAAAAAGTTTTATTTGCCATGTGTAACTATAAGAAATTGCCATCCATGGGAAACAAAGTTGCCCAATATTTATAGTGAAATTGCCACAAAGTTGAATTAAAAGGTTCACACTAATTTTACATGGCAGTTGTTGCCACATGAAACATCTGGCATGAAGAGTATGTAACCCACATATGAAGTATAAGTGTTGAAAAAACATAGCATGGAAAAAAGATGTACAACAAGAAGAAAACCTCACGTATTTCTTCAGTGTGAGCTTAAAATCACTATGCGCCGCAAAATGCTTCCTCGGGATTTTATGGTGGAAGTCACCATCCCATATTTTGAAGGTCACATTGTACTGCATGATCGTCTTGTCGGGACAAATGTCCACATGCTTGTTGATGAAGTCAATCCCACAGGCAGCTACATTCTTTGACATTTTACCAGTAGGCCTCACGGACTCGGCAAGATCGACCAGGTCGACGTATGTCGCCTCGCATTGTATGATTTTGGTTCTGTCCAAACATGAGCTGTATGAAAATGATATAACATGAAAGAATCATGTCTACTAAAAAAATAAAAAATAAACAATGCATGGCCAAAAGGACAAAAAAAGCAAGTAACCGGTTGTGTGGTGTGGACATTACGCTGTCAGCTCCTTCATGTGCTTGCTGTTCGACCTCGCATTTCTGAATCGCTTGACAATATTGTATAGTTGGGTCTGCTCCTTTGTAGCCTTAACATCGGGCTCAAATTCATCCACTGGTGGTGCTATGAACTACCCTCACCTGCCTCACAGATCCAGGGGTTTCACTTCTGATGGTATCCTCGGATACTACCTCAGCAGGCACGTCAGAACTTGATTGGCCCTGATTCCTTAAGGACCTTCTGTTTAATGCTTCCTGCTTAACCCTATGGTAAGCTTCTTCAAGGGATGACGAAATCTCCTCAGGGGTGGCTAGTAGAATAAAAAGTGGCATAAGAGACTTAGAGCTAGCAAATTGTTGTGCATGAAGTTCAAAATGTGAAGTGAAAGTACTGGTAAGAAAGTATCAATGTCAACTGGTAGTTCGTGAACAAGGTTTGCCATGTGGAAAGTAAAAAATGCAGTTGCCATGTGCAGAACACTTCATCTGCCATAAGACTACAACTGCAATTGCCATTGTTAATGCTCTACAGTTGCCACATGGCAACAACTATGGTTGCCATATGCAGTGCATTGCAGTTGCCACATGGCAATAACTGCATTTGCCATGTGCTGTGAACTGCACTTGCCACATGGTAACAACTGCACTTGCCATGTGTCAGCAACTACAGTAGCCATGTGCAAAATGAACTGTAATTGCCCTGTACAATCAACTTGAGTCGGCATGTGGCAGCAACTACAGTTGCCATGTGCAACTAACTACAGTTGCCATAGTTGAGAACCCAAAAAAGTTTACCTTGCACTATGGGATCTGCAAACTTGACAGCCTTCCTGCCATCAGCCAGTGGCTGCTCCATCATTGGGATCGTGCCTGCCGAGAAAGAAAAGGAAACAGGCATAGGATCGTGCACTGGTACATCCTGAGTGCTGTTGATGCCAAGACTAAAGCTTGGTGGGGTGAGAGCCATGGGGTGCCTCTCCTGTCTAACAGCCGGATTGCGGACAAATTGATTAGCAGAATCTAGAGGTGACAGATCAACAAACATGTCTGCCTCGTGTGCTGCAGGATCATCAGGCTTGTTAGTAGGTCGGGGTGTGTTGTCAGCGATCTCAATCACAGCTTTCTTGCCTATATTCCTGTTTGGGTTGTAGGGGACACCAATGTTGACAAGGAGCTTGGAAGTGCACAGATTTACGCTGGTGTTCTCCATGGCGGTAAAAGACGTAGCCTGCTCTGAACATCCACCTCCTTCAGTAGCGCACAGCTTACCAGCTACATTTGTTGTACTGCTGACTTCCGTCTTCTCGGGTACATTGCTTTCGGCAGACGGTGGGAATAGTGTGGAAGCAGGCACGTAAACAGAGTCACCTCTGCTGCTCTTAACTAACTGTGGTGCATTGGATACCTGTGTAGGAATCTTGCGGGGGCTACGCCGCCTAGGTGGCAGGCCAGATCGCACAACGGTAATAGTAGCAGACTTTGGGCCACCAGGCGCTGGAGCCATTGTGACATGAGAGTCAATTGTGGATGGCATTTCATTCTAAAATGTGGTTGCATCCCCTTCTTTCATGGACACAGAAGTGACACCAGCCACACGCTTGGAATCCGTATCAGATGAGCGGGAATCTTCCTTGTTTAGGTTGACCTCAGAAGCGTCCACTTCAACACTTGTTGATCGGGTGGCATGGGTGACAACAGCATCTCTCATTGCCACCAGGGTGGGCAATATCTCAGCAGTCCTTGCAAATACAGACTCATCACTCCCAGATGTACGGATGCCTGCCGTTGTAGTCTGCACATCTGCAACCGGCGGAGATGCGTGGCCCCTTGCATTGGAGCTAGCAGAAACAGTGGACGGTGCAGCAGCAGATTGGTCGACTGGCGGCTCATGAATATCTGCAATATCGAATATCGACAATTTTGAGTGAATGCTTCAAGTGGGTCTCTGCTAGTACGACTGGTCAAGCGTGTAGTAGTCTTCTTCACCCTACAAAAATAAATGTGTCGAATGATAGAGAACCATTCAAGAAAATGCATGAAGAGAACAAAAAAGGTGAGCGCTAGGAACAAAAATGAATTGCCATGGTAGTCATCATAAAAATGAAATATGAGTGATATGCCAGAGCTGCCATTTGAAAACAAGGTAAGGATGAACACAAATGAAGTGCAAAAGAGCGATTAAAGTAAGTGGAAGCTACCAGTTGCCATATGAGTGGACAAGATTTGCCATGTGGTCTAGTAAGCAGTTGCCATGCAGAAGAAGCAGGAGTTGCCCTAAAACAGATTTAGATCATAAAACAATAGTTGCCATGTGGGGCAGACATGATTAGCCATGTGTCAAGTTAGACGGTTGCCATGAGAGGCAGACAGTAGTTGCCACAAAAAATGGGTCAAGTAAAAAGTTGTATATGATTTAGAATGCATGGAACAAAATTAGCATCAGGCCAATAAATGACTTGGCAAGCTCATCGCATGCAATTGCCATGAAAAGAGTCCAAAGAGAATGCATTTCCATATCGTGACGTAATGAAGATAGCTCAATCACAAAAAAAGGTAGATAAAACAGACAGGGAGAACCCACTTCCTGGTTGTCTTCCTCAAGTCTTCCAGCATGACAGGATCCCCGGTGTTGGACATCGATGTGCGAGGAGACGACCTAGTGGAGGTGGTGGCACCAGCAGCAGGAGGCCCCTTGTTCAACCGGGCAGAAACACGGGTTGGCGTAGGTGCTTGTTTCTGCTTAACTGGTCGTCCACCAGCTGTCACCTCACTACACGTACAAAAAAATGGCAAAAGTGAGCAAAAAATGCAAAATATAAACAAGTGTGAGACACAAAAATAATGGTGCACATAGGAACAAAAAAAGTAGGGTTGTTAAAAAGGGAGAACAAATAAAACACTAAGTAAACATTGAACCTCCTCCTAGCAGCTACAGGATCAGTCCTACACCTCTTCCCAACATTGCCTTGGCCAGCATCCACTTGAGCCCTGTCCCTCTTTGAGCTTGAAACCCCCGTTTCTCTCGCAACATTTGAATCAATGCCTCCCTTCGGTAGAGGAACTTTCGATGCAGCCTTATCATTCTTGCCCCCTACACGATCTTCGTGATGTTAATCGTGGCCACTGTCATGCGGCACATTCTCCATGTCATCATCGCCGTCCTTGTCATGACCAGCATCCACGCCACAAAAACTTTCACGCCCAATATGCGACCCTATCCTAAAGGAACTCGAAGGTCCCACCAAGGAAAGAAGCGCATATTGGAGACGCTTTTGCAAGGTGGATATCATTACATCATACCATTATATAATAGTTGAGGATACATACAAAAGGCATACCATGCCGCATGAATACAACAACATCATACATCAGAGCATCATCCGACAATGGAGTGAAACACAAACAGAAACTCAAACGACATCCACCCTGCTAGCCCAGGATGTCGACCAGGAACCTATCCCCTGAACAAAGAAGAAGCAGAAGAAGAACTCCAAAACAAGTAAACATCGCTCTCACGTCGTGATCATCGCATTACCTATACTTGCAACTATTGTTGTAGTAATCTGTGAGCCACGAGGACTCAGCAATCCCATTACCATGGGTATCAAGACTAGCAAAGCTGAATGGGTATGGAAAAGATAAGTGGTGAGGTTGCAGCAGCGACGAAGCAATGTATGGTGGCTAACTTACGAATACAAGAGTAAGATGAGAAGCTATGCAACCGGTCGCAATCTAGTAATGATCAAGAAGTGATCCTGAACTACTTACATTCAATCATAACACCACCATGTTCTCTTCTCGACCCACTCGAAAAGAGACCATCACGGTTACACACGTGGTTGGGTATTTTAATTCGAATCTATTGTCAAGTTCTCTAAAACCGAATATTAACAAATTCCCATCTGCCACATAACCGCGGGCACGGCTCTCAAAAGTTTAAACCCTGGAGGGGTGTCCCAACTTAGCCCATTATAAGCTCACGATCCGCGGAGACAATCGTCCATCGCGGGACATCCGATCAGACTCGGGGTCCCGATGCACAAGATATTTCGGCAATGGTAAAACAAAACCAGCAAGACCGCCCGAATGTGCCGACAAATCCTGATAGGAGCCGCGCGTATCTCATTCTCAGGGCACATCGGATTGTCCAAACTTCCGGTAGGCCAAATCCAGAGTTGCCCCTGGCGGTCACCGGCGGTTGACGGTTTGGACCAACACTCGGAGGAGCATTGGCCCGTGGGTTGATTAAAAATACTAGGGGTCCGGAGAAAATCCCCTATTTCAGTTTTAGTTGTTATTAGGCAACTGGCAAAACCAAGGTTGGGCCTTGCTGGAAGACTTTTATTCAAAGCGAACTATCAAGAGGGTCCCATACCCCTCACCCTGTTAGGGACGCAAAATCAAGGAACATAACACCGGTATGATGGAAACTAGGGCGGCAAGAGTGGAACAAAACACCAGGTAACAGGTCGAGCCTTCCACCCTTTACCAATTATATAGGTGCATTAATTAAATAAGAGATATTATGACATCCCAACATAAACATGTTCCAACATGGAGCAATCTTCAACTTCACCTGCAACTAACAACGCTATAAGAGGGGCTGAGCAAAAACGGTAACTTAGCCAAACAACGGTTTGCTAGGAAGGGTGTAAAAGGTTAGAGGCTAACATGGCAATTTGGGAGGCTTAATAAACAAGTGGTAGGAAGCGCGACATAGTGATAGCATCCAAACAACTAGCATAGCAATGATAGTAGTGAGATCCAGGGTAACGCCCATCTTGCCTGAAATCCCGCTAGGAAGAAGAACGAGTCCATGAAGAAGATGAACGGACGAAGACGAACCAAGCGTAGTCGAACGAATCCTCACGGTCGCAATGAAACAAGAACTATCGAGAAAAAGCACAATCGGAAAGAAGCAAACAACATGGTAAACACACAACACATAAGCATGGCATAATGCACAACCAAGCATGATGCATGACAAGGCTATATGATGCTACTCATGGCAATAGATGATGCATACAAGAACAACACAAGCAAGCAAGTTCAAATGAGGCCGGAAACAACCCATAACAATTCTGGTAAGTCCCCGTATGCAAATTTCGAAATTGGCCCAGATCTGAATAAACCTTATGTTCAAGTAGTTAAATAGCAATTTAAGATTCACCATGATGATCTACATGAAATTCTAGTCAAGTTACATATAAAGTTCATTTAATTCAGAGCTACGACCTGGAAGATATGAGCAAAACAAGTTAAACATGGCATTGATGCAAAATGCATTCAAACATCAAGAAAACTCTCTCAAAACTTGGATGCAACATGATAAGATCAAAATACATGCAATTCCAAGCAAGTTTCATATGGAGCATGCTCAAAACGGAGCAACGGTGCAACACATACACATGAAACAAGTTTAAAAGACAAGTTGTCCAAAACAGCAAGTAGGCATTTTTGCAAACATCAAAACAACATGCTATTGGAATCATATGAGCACAAACTTGATATGCACTTCATGTACAGATAACATAATTCAAATATAATTAAGGTTCAGGTTCATAGGCATCAAGATTAAACCAATATGATCAACGCAAAATGCAACTTTATAACACAGGGACATATACATGAGCAGAGTTAATATGATGGCATGTTGGAGGCATGAAATAAAGATGCTACAGCAACTATACATGGCAACCAAGGGCATGACATGAAATTACACATAACGAAGAGCAAATAACATCAAGGCATCATATGCATATGACTCATGGATTAGTGGGAACCAACAAGACAAGATTGAATGTTGAAAGAGTTTCAGCAAGTGTAAAACAGCAACACTATGATAGCATGTTTGCAAGCATGGAACAGAGGCATATGATATCCAAAATTAACAACCATGGCATGTGAACAGAGTACTTATAGCATACTTCAAAACATGTAATTGGAGCATCCCAAAAAAGGCATGGATCAATCAATAACAAGCTCACAACAAGGCATCGTGAAGTTAACAGAAAACTGGAACAACGTATAGGCATGTTCATGGTGATGAAAACATATGCTACAGGACATATATAGGGCATTAAAAGGCATGGCATGATATAGCATAACATAGACAACAAAACATGTCAACTAAGCATCTCCAGATTATAAATGGATTAATTTGTAGCATCAAGCAAACATGGCGTCATGATATAACAGTTTCAACATTCATAGAACATTAATAGTGAGTAGCCCACTTCACAAGCTTGATGCACTCACTACAGGGCATATCAAAATACAAGGATTGCACCCCTGTATAAATGGCATGATTATTCTCCTCAAACATGTAGACATGATGCTCAAAAGAAACACAAAAAGATATAAAAATGACAAATAGGCAAGTTATAACAGTTTCCAGCAGTTAACAGCAACATGCACTTTTGCAACAGGGATTAACATGTCAAGATGCACCCTAACATGAATGCAACATCAGCGAACATGAAGAGCATGAATATCAGAACATGTGCATATCAAGATCATCATCATAGGATCAACAGAGACAAAGTTATAGCACTCACAGATGCATACATGATGTTAACAATCAGCAGATTCCAATAGTTTATATCACATAGCAGTTTTGCAACAAAGATTAAGGCATCAAGACTAATAGTAACATGAACGAAAATGCAACCATCATATAGAGCACTGTGAGATGAACATTTTGACATATCATACGTACAAAACGGAGCATCATGCGCAAAGTTACCATCACTCAAATATGCACACATAATATGATGATTTTAAGGGACTTGGGTGTTTTTTAACAGAAAAAGCGAGCGAGCGTTAAATAGCTATAAAGCGCACAGAGCGGGGAATAGGTGCTGCTAGCCATGGGCTTCGGCCCAGTTGGTGGAGGGGTGGTCTGGGTGTGAGGGAGCTGGGCTGGCTGGGCTCTACTAGGCCTTGGGCAAGGCCGGGTCCATGAGGCGCTAGAGGTGCCGTGCCCGTCCCGATCCAGCTGGATCAAGGCAGGGACGAGCCCGGCGGATGGCGGCTCCGGCGACGCGAAGAAGACGCGGGGAGGCACGGGACTTGCCGGGGACGGGTGCCAGAGGTCGGATCTCAGCCGGATCCGACTGCGGGGGGTGCCAGACGGCGGCCTCTGGAGGAGACCGCGGCAGCGCGACGGGCGGTGGGGCAGAGACGGGACGGCGGCACAGCACGGACCGGTGTCGGCGGTGCTGCTAGGCGACGGCGCGGGCGGTGGAGCGGGTCGACGGCGAGGTGGATCGGGGTGAAGGCGAGGCGAGGTCGCCGGCGGAATCCGGCGAGGAGGTGAGGGCGGCGGAGGCGCGCGGGAACCGGGCGCTGGGCGGCGGCGCACAGGCTGTCCCGGGCCCTAGATGGGCTCGGGCGGGCCGCGAATGGGCTCATAGGGCCACAGCAAGGTGGGAGACTGAGGAGGCGATGTGGCGCCGTATGGTGGCTCCAGGAGGCGGCTGGCAGCGGCGCGGCCGCTGGGGCGCGACAAGTGGCGAAGGAGGAGCTGCTCAGTGCGGAAAACGATGGAGGAGGCGTCTGGAGGCGCAGAATTCAAGGGGGAGGTTGGTGGAGGCCAAAAATGGCAGGGGAAGGTGTATGTATATGGAAGGAGGCTAGGGTTAGGTGTTTTGGGGGCTTTCGGAGCCCTCCGATCTTGATCGGACGGTTCTGACAAGATGGGGTCTAGGTGGGCTAGTTTAGTGGCTGTGAAGAGGCCGTGGGCTGAGAAGAGAGGGAGGATGGCAGCCCGGCAACAGTTTTCGGAGACGGAAAACGTCCGGCGTTAAACCGGCTATATTGCGGCTATAAGTTTAACGGTTCGGCTATCAGATGAACTCCGAATGCGACGGAACATGACAGGCGGTCAACCTACACTATAATAAGACCGCTTGCCAAGTTTCACCCCATTCCGAAAACATTTTTATGCCACTTATAAAATAATATTTCGGAGGTGCCGCGGGCGCGTGCGAGTGAGTCTGGGCTCAGAACGGATAACGGAGAGAACCGGGGGAACCCGAACGGATGCAGTTTTTGAGAAACATGCAGATGAAATGCAGATGATGACATGGCAAAGTGCAACACGCAATAAAATGGCATGGCAACGACGGCAAATAACTGGAAGACATCTGGCGCATCGGTCTCGGGGCGTTACAACTCTCCTCCACTAACAACAGATCTCGTCCCGAGATCTTAGGAACGAGACGGAAGAGAAAGAGGAAGAGGTGAAGTAAGAACGCAAGAGAAAAGATGAACAAGATCGAGAGCACTCGGGTAGAAAAGAGGAACGACGAATATGACGAGAATCAAAAGCTCATGGAATAAGATAGACTCTAAAACCACTCCGGTTAGAATAAGATAGGAAAGGAATAAAAACATAAGAATTTGGCAGCACTCCAACTGAAAATGGAAGGAATGGAGACACTCCTCTTCGGTCTTCAAATGACGATGAGAAACACGACCAAAATTACTGAGATACTCTGGGAGAATGAAAGGAGGAAGGGTTGAACCAAAGATGAAAAGAATTTGAAAGCGATCTTGGAGAAGGCATGTGATTGATGGAATCAATTCTTACATCACACTTTAAAAAGAATTGGGAATAGCTCCGGAATAATTAGAAGAGTCAGGTAAGATCCTGGGAATAAACCTGTGGGTTAGGGCCCACTGAAGAGAAAACACCGTTGGAAAATATTGTTGAAGAGATAGACGATGCACCAGAACAATTGAAATATTTGAATGAGGTGACAACCTTGAATTAATTGGAACAAAATGAATCTCCCGAGATGTCTTCTGCACTCTGGAGCGATTAAATGGCGAGAGGCGAACGAGCAGGGAAAACACTTTATCCAAGGAAAAGAATATGATCAACCCGAAAAACTTGAATAGAGTCCACCGGAGAAGAAAAAAGAGATGAAGAATGTCAAACGAGACGAGAATTCATGGATTGAAATAATTGACGAAAGACTAAAGAGGCTCCGCACGAATGAAATTGATGCTCGACTAGAGACACAGACTCCGGGAAGAAAAAGGGGTGGGAGGGCGGGAAAAACAAAGGTAACTTGGAAGGGAGAACTGCCGAATAGTTTGAAGAGAAAACACCAGTTGAAATAATGCAAAGGCTTCGCATGAGTAGGATGGATACTCGATTACGGACTCTGGCTCTGAGAAGAAAAAGGGTGGGCGGGTGGGAAAAAGAAATCAACTGAGGACGGAAAAATAACTTCATTGAGAACGAACTGAGGATTGATCTTACAAAAGCCCAAGAGGGCCGAGTCAACTTGACGAGAGATGCACCTGCTAAAAAGAACTACGAACCAATGATCGAAAAACCAATTGTATGATCCTAAAGAAAATTTGAAGGGGGGGAGGAGCATATCAAAACACCTATGTCAAGATTCCTCACCAGAGCGACGAAGGGACTGAGGAGTAAAAATAATTCCTACTCTCCGATATAACTAGACTCAGAAATAGTTTTCTTCTAGACTCAACAATGGCCATGCTACGAACAAACAAGGGGGCTCCTATGGTCGGTCGAGGCTCTGATACCAGCTTGTAGTAACGACCACCTGCGGGTGTGTCCGGGGCGTTACAAAAACCATCCCCATCTAGCTCATCTTGCGTGTCAGGAAGCTCCTGAGAGCTGTTGTAGTCATACTAGCCACGGCAACCAGTTGGATGATGTGTCCGTTCTCCAATAAATGATGTGAAGTGCCTCGCAACCACGTCGCTATCAGATCCATTAAGTGATGTCCAACCCTCAACCAACTTATCAAGCAAGATGGTCATGCCAGAAGCGAACTGTCCAACTAGGTGCTCAACAGGTGCCCTCGCCTGATCAGAAAACAAAAAGTAACAAACTACAAAACATATTGAGACACGTGATTGGAAAAATAAGGTAGAACAACCATAAAAGAGCAATCAAATGCAATATAAAAAATATTTTCAGAAAACAAATAAACATGCTTGACTATCTCAGTGGGACAAGATGGAGCTGAATGCACATCCATCCACTTGCCAAAGTTTTGTGACCCACCAAACACACTGTAGTCTATAGCATGCTTGGCCATCAGCTGAAAAAAAGCAAAAACAACTAAATAATTCAAAAATGAAAGGAGTTTCAATGGGGAACGACGGAGTTTCCGTATGGAGACAAGTATGGTTGCCATGTGCAGTCAACCATGGTTGCCAAGTTCTTTATGACTCGTTAGCCATGATGGAAGCGGTTAGGTGGTGTAAAAGAAGACACAACTAACCTCCAAGTTTCCCATATTTTGTATCAGATACCCTGTTTGCAGCAAGTACAGCCTTGGCAGCATCATACGTCCATGCAGAGACAACAAACTTATGTGGAGGCGGCGGGCCTCCTATCTCAGTGAAGTCCACAGTGGACAAATCAAGACTATCGACGTACATGAGCTGGTTTGCACAATAAAGCGAGCAAAGTAAGTGGAATATGACAATGATCAAATGTTGTGCAGGAAAAAGAAAACATATAGAAATGCCAGAAAAAAGAAAAGGAAAATGACCACGGTTTAAACGTCATTGGTAGTACAATGCCCCTTGAGTCACGAGTTTTTTAAAAAAGGAAAGAAAAAGATTTGCCATCTATATATGTTCTTAGTTTCCACCTATCTATGTTGTTAGTTGCCATCATGTTATGTTAGCAGTTGCCATGTTATTATATTGTTAGTTGCCACCAGTTCAACATGGTAGTTGCCATCCAGATTGTATAAAGAGAAATGAACATAGGAAGTGATCACTATGTGTATTATAGCTAGAAAAATGAAATTGTCTTGTATACACCAACTACAGTTGCCATGTATCAAACAAACTTCACTTTGACATGAAAAAGTCACAAACAAAAGATAACAAAGGGTTGCCATGCACGATCGACAATGATTGCCATAAAAAAATCAGATAAAAGCTCTGTCAAGAACTATGGGTTGTTCAGATTATGACCAAACAGAGATACCAAAATGCAAAAACTGTTTGGTTGCCACTTATTAATAGCTGCAATGTTGATTTATGAAAGAATGAACCATGCTAAGAGCATTTGCATAAAGAGTGGGGGGATACCATTAGATGCAAGCGACATCCCTTTTGGTACATCTTAGTTAAGAATGCATCATGCAGGAAGTCGGCAATGAATTTACACCAATTCATATTTTTAACATCTTTCAGCTTCGCCTGCATGAACACAATTCGGGACAAAAAGATATTGCATCAGCATTCAATAAAAACATGAAAAACTGATTGTGACTAACTTCTGCATGACATCAAAAACAAAAGATTGTATGTAAAAGAATAGAGAGAGAGAGCATTCACTAGGATAGGGGCACTTGTTGCTTGGGAGAAGAGATGTGGTAGGCGCAAATACAGTCGAGATCAAGTACATGAGCAACTTCATCTTAAAAACCTCGCCATGGTTTGTCATCCCCTCCAACGAAGTTGCTAGTACAGTCGTATTAGGCATGGATGCCATTCCAGGAAACAAACGGGCGAACAAAGCTTCCTCAATCTTATTGTTCACCTCATAAGGGACTTTGATTTCTCCACGGGGGACACCCAAAGTGCAGAACACAGATTCCTCATTCAAAGGCAATCTTCCACATCCCGGAATCACGAATTCCCTAGACGCAGGCTCACATATTTCATCGAGCCAGTCGCATACAGGGTTTACTAGGTTCGTGCACCGAACCTTCACCAGAGCCTGCATACCCATCTCACCGCCAGCTGCCTTCTGCTCATCAGTAAATCCCTCTGTCAGTATAGTCAGTCATTCTTGCAAAGCCCTATTGCGCTGACGCTTCTTCTTCTACATAACACAAAAAGGATCATTTGTTGCCATGTTTCAATGTAGTAAAAATTAGTTCTGACAGAAGAATGAAAACTCGGTATCAATTAAAACATAGGGGGAGAGTGACCTCATCCCCACGATTCTGTGGCGGTGGCTCCATGAAGTCATCATCATCATATTGATGGTCACCACGAGCCATATCTACTACGGTAAGAGCAAAAACACATTAGTGTGAAATTAAAACACATCCGACAGATGCAGAAAGTGATACACGAAGTAACGAATCACTGGATATCATCAATAACAAAAATGAAAACTGCCATATTTACCCCAAAGTTTTAGCATGTGAAAGGATGTAATTACCATGTGTTGAACATGCACAAAAAGGCAAAAAAATAACCAATGGAAAAGCATGTGCAAAAACATGGCAACTGGATATGTGTTTGCTTCTTAAGAATGCAGTTGCCATGTTGGTAAAATAAACAATATGGCAACTAAGGCAGTACATTGGAGCACCCAACTACCATTGTCCAACAATCAGTGTGGCAACTAACACATTGACTTAATAAAAGCACAGGCCACATCTACTAGGTTCAAGTTGCCATGTTAACATAACAAAAAGATGTGGCAACTAAGGCACTGATTGATTGATTGATTGATTGATTCAGTTGTTCGGATATACACAACCAATACCGTCGGAATTAATGTCTTTGTTGGCTACCAACAGTATATGACAAGAGAAGACAAGAGATTAGATGAATACATACTCTGCTTTGAGAACTCTGAATATATACTTTGCTCAGTGCGGAGCCAGAAACTGAATATAGAGGGGGCCAAAACATGTTATATAATGTTAGAGGGTGCCAAATCTCCTAAACATAGCTAATTTTGTCTGACAAATAGAGGATTAGGAGTACAAATATGTGTATTTATGAGAGCATAGGGGAGGCCAAGGCCCCTGCCAGCACCCCCTGCCTCCGCCACTAACTCTGATTTGCTCTGTTCTGAATATATATAGAGTGAAGAGTGTGGATGAGAAAATCATGAATAGCAGAGTGTGCCAGTCCACAACATGTAATGTGGCAACTCACACATTGGCCTGGTGAAAAAAAATGAGTTGCCATGTACTGCAGTCAAATATATTGTGCTATCACAAAACAGTATGGCAACGAAGTGAGTACATGGTACATACAAAACTGCCATTACTCTACATATGACATGGCAACTGTCATAGTTGATTTACAGAATTAGTTGCCACTTAGAAGGATAGTTGATTCAGAAACACAACTATCACTCCTTGAGTTTGGATCTCATAAACTGCCATTATCCTACACAGGACATGGCAACTGACATAGTTGATTCAGAAAAATAGTTGCCATCAATGAGGATAGTTGTGGATAAAAACAAGTGTGTTGAAATTGCCATGACTGCCATGATCCTACACATTGAATGCACCTAACTAGATCTAGGGTTCATGCACAACTATCATACCCCTCAATTCAACAGCAACATCGCCCTAAAACAGTGAAGATCGTAGCCTTCAAGACAAATCACAACTAACAATTAGAAACGGAATCGCTCACGCATGTAATTGCAGGAATCTAATTGCCAACCGGGCGAGCCTCATCGGCTTGACTACCACCGCGACGGCGACGGGGCTGCGCAATGCCGCCCTAAAATAGCACACGTGCGACTCCCCCGCCGACGGGGATGCCGGAGCAGCCGCGAATCCGCCTAAATCTCGGGAGGGCTCGAGAGAAATGAGACCAGGGAGGAAAGGGGACAGTACAGAAGCTTCGACAGCCTTACCTTCTCACTGCGGCTGCTCCGGCGACGACGCTCCGGTCCGGCGAACACCAGCAACAGCCGCGAATGCCGTCGACTCTTCCGCCGCCGCCGCCTCCTCCTCTCGTCTTCTCCTTCAATCGAGCGAAACTGCCTGTGGAAGGTTGGTTGGGGAGAAATGAATGTGATGGAGAAACCGCAGAAGCATTGAGGGAGAAATGGCCAATCGAGGGAGACGGCGACAGAAGCCGCGCGCCACGCGTGACGGCAGTTCCACCGCACGCCCCGACTCGCAACGGGTGACGGCCGAGGGAGAAACGGTGTGCGGGCGAACTGACGAAGACACCGCACAACGCCCTTGTCCTACGTGGCAACCAAAAACTAAACTGCCTCATCACGCCAAGATTCATCCAGTTTGAATCGACGGCGATCCAGGCGTGTGGGGGGGTTGGAGAAGTGCCACACATGTGGGCGTTAGTCTTTCCGATTCAAAAATAATCACCTGCTTATAAACCAATAATTTCAATTCAACATCTACTAAATAACAGTTCCAAATACATTACCTAATTTGTACATTCTTCTAAAATAACAACTGGCTGAGGTATATGTTAAGTCACTCTTTGTTGCATGCTAAACTACGATCTAGATTTCTTGATCGCTCTGCTGCTGCTGCTGCTTCTGCTTGCCACCAGATGTAGTTTCTCGTCCCTTGAAGAATCTATTGCATCACTTATTGAAGCATATCTCTTAACCATCATTGCACTGAACCCATCCGGCCTTTCAGGTTTATGCATTGCAAAATTCTTACCACTTCAGCTCTGACAACAAAATGAGCTGCAAAACAAGATTAATTTGTCAAACACTTGGTTACGTATAATGCAAAATTGTAAGTGGACGTGCAGCACACGGAAATTAAAATAACAGACCTGTTGGGCAACATGGGCTAGTTGGTTGTCGCCTTTAGGTGATTCAACCAAGTGATTTTGTGTCTCAGGCTTTGCCTGAGACTCTTGTTTGTCAGCTAGACTAACCAGACTGCTGCTGTTCAAAGACACATTCTTCCGTTTCCTGCGATTGAATGTGTATTTGATACATCTCACGCCTTCAGGTTGCACGGAAACACCGGATGCTGCTTTCGTGCTTTGTTCTTTATCCAAGGAGCTGATGATTAAATGATCAGCTCTGTCTGAAGTTAAATTGCAACTTTCATCCACTTTAACTTCTTTCTTTTTTGCTGAATTATTCTCCGGTGTTCTGCAGTCAGGGTGCTTTGCTCGTAATTCACCTGCATAATTTTAGGCTAGTTAGAGTTCAATGTACATAAAAAAGGTATTTCATGTAAACACACAAGGTTTCTAATAGGTACCTTCACCATCAACTTGACTTTTGGTTGACTGAAATACTAGTGGGGAGCTGTCCCCAGACTGAAATTGATCATTATTGGCACCAATAGAATGAATCAGATTTTTAGTCATATCACTTAAAACGGAAGCATTATTTATGGCAGATGTATCAGAGTGATCATCTATCCTTTCAGAGCTCTGCCCATTCTCAAAAATGGTATCCTCATCGGTTGATCTTAGCAGATTGTTACCTGGAACACTTTTGGACTCAGAACAAACAGCTTCAAAAACCCTAACCATCTTAGATCTTTTTCTCCTTGTCGCTCGCATGTTGCTGATTGCATATGCATCTATTGGGCCAGGGGAGGCCATGCAAGAATTGAAGTCAGCAACCTTCCCACCAATCAACAAATCGTCCTTCAAATCAGTTAACCCCTCACCACTATGTCTGGAAAACAAATTTGGAGGTGAAAGATCATGTTCGAGTGCCTGAAGAAGCAGCAAACACCCGTTTTCATCAGAGGTGCCAGATGATTTATCTTCTGTTTTAACATGCACATCAGAACTATCATGCTTATAACCAGGCCTGCTCCGTTGACCTCTCTTGCGCTTGCAGTTCGCCACAAACTTTGTTTGAAGTATCTGTTCGATGGTGGATCTCGTCTGTCTAGTGCTCCTAACACTATCGCTCTTTCCAGTCTTTGAATGGTTATTCGACGCACTAGCCTCCTTGCTGCTTTGTTTAGAGGAGTCTGCAGCAGGACCCCGCTGTTTAAGAGCGCGAATGCGCTGTGTACACCCATTACGATACAACTCACATTTCTTATTTCTTGCTATAAATGATGGCATACCAGAACCACGATGATACAGGTTTTCCATGTTTACAACAGCTCCATTTTCCTTGGCGTCACTGGAAACGTGGCAAACGGAATTTTTGTCCTTTGATGACAAACTTCTATTTTGGAGATGCACCTTAGAACGAGAGATCTTGCTTTTATTTGAACCAATCTTATCACAGGTTGGAAGGATATTCATTCTTTCCTCTGCTAAAGTTTTCCGTGTCTCCTCCAATTCGGTATTTGCTCTCTGCAGCTCAACTTGAAGGGATGCCACAGTATTTCGAGCGTCATGTAATTGCTCCTGAAGTTCACTGATCTTTCTAACATGTATCAAAGATTGCAATTCCACCTGCTTCATCTGTGAACATGTAAAAAAGTTTCAAACATGCATAACTTAAAACTGAGACAATTAGAAAGGCTACAGCTAGTTAAAAATGTAATCATATTCGAGCAAATGAAAGCTAAATTAACTGGACAAGTATTGGTGCAGTTGCAAACATTCTTTAAACAAAAACCAGCATCAACAGCTCATGGCGTATCAATCCAATTGACTGGTGCAAATCATTCTATTCAACTTGTCAGTATCATTAAGACTTGATTCTATAAAATGTGGCATGCATGCAGCCCTTGTCTGGTCGGATCAACCGTGGATGTTGGGGAGCTGGCTCACCTTCCTTGTGTTATTTTTATAGGGAACACTAGAAAATATAGGAGATTCGTTCGATGAGCTGAAGCTAGGCAGTGCAACACATGTAAGATAGTATTCTCCATCTGTCTGAGCGATTTACTCACTATGCTGATGGAAGAGTAATTATTGACATACAATATGAATGGAATATAACTACAACATAACTCGAATAACTTAATGTTATTATTTATAGAACCCCATCAATGATTGGAGAAGATCAGTGGAGGAATTCAGGATATCATCCTGGCAATAGATAGTAGAACAAGCACGATGGCCTTAACATGTGAATATAACATCCTCCCACGTGATTGGCATTGCCACATAGTGATTCGACAGAAATACCGCACAGGCATACATCAATGGATACTGCAACCATCAGCAAGCCCATGCAACTGTCAATAAGGATTCATAGGTGAAGATCACAATCAGTCATCAACCCTAGACACTTGTAAATTGTAACTCTGGCAGGGTTGGTTTGGCCAATCGACATGTGTTATATATGTACCCTAGGCAAGAGGTTTGGGTTTCTATGAAATGAAAATTTATTAAAGAGGGAAAGCATTCATTTTTGTTTACGAGTACTAGCTGAATGTCCATATATTCCTCCCGGAGTAATGAAAAAGTGCAAGCATGTGGCATCTCAATCTTCATTCAACTACAATAGTCAAAACAATTAAATAGAACTTGAGAAGAAATAAGAAAAGGTAACAAACAAATAGCATAATAAAATACAAAAATTATACACATTACAAAAAACAAGACCGCGGAGATGGTAGACAGACTAAAATCACCAACTAGTACTAGGAAAATAAGAGTAGGGAGACATAAGCTAGGTTGATTTGTAAAAGGGGGATTGCAGAAATAGTATGTGTTAAACATACATGGCGCATTGCACCTACACGTGCACGTGACAGAGGAGGATCTTCAGGTTGTTCAGGAGGTAGTTTGGCTAGGACACGTATCTATGTTCGGTTGTAACTTAGTCTATCTCTTGCCTTTCTTTCTTCCCAAGTTGTATCCCGATTCTCTTATCTTCTCAACCAACTTGTACGCGCCTCAGGGTTATTGCGCCCCTGCTATATAACACGCAGCACGTCGCCCAGGATAGGGCAAGACGTTTCCGCCATCGCACATGGTAATCAGAGCCCTTCCTCTTCCAATCTAGCCTCCCGACTACATCCAGTGCATAGACATGTCTTCATCCTCCGGCGCTGCTCCACCTAGCCTCAATGGCCAGGTCACCGAGAAGCTCAACCGCACGAACTACGTGCTATGGCGCACGCAGGTCACACCCCACCTGCGGGGCGCCGGTGTCTTCGGCTACGTCGACGGCACCGCGCCGGAACCGGCCAGACTCCATGTCACCAAGGACAAGGACGGCAAGGAGTCTTCTGCACCCAACCCTCTCCACCCTCTATGGGTCCGGGAGGACCAACAGGTACTCGGCTATCTGCTGAGTACCCTCTCCAAGGAGGTGCTGGTCGCGGTCACCGCGATCACCACGGCGCGCGAACTCTGGGTGGCCTTGGCGGGCATGTACTCGTCCCAGTCCCTCAGCTGCGTCAACAACATCAGGACTGCGCTCATCAACGCGCAGAAAGGCAATCAATCAGTTGCCTCCTACTTCGCCTCCCTGCGCGGCCTCGCGGATGAACTCGCCGCCGCCGAAAAACCCATCCAGGACGACGAGTTAATCTCGTATATCCTCCACGGCCTCGACGTCGACTACCAGCCGCTCGTCTCCGCCCTCGACGCCCGCGTCACGCCCGTCACCCTCGACAAGCTCTACGCCATGCTGAGCAATTTTGACCAGCGCATGGCCCAGTTCCACGGCTCCTCTGGTGGCTTCAAGTCTTCGGCCAACGCCGCATCGCGTGGTCGTGGTGGCGGCCCTCGCTCGCGTGGATCTCCCCGCAACAAGGGGCGGTCAGGAGGAAACAGCAACGCCAGCGGCTCCTCCAACCCTCGCAACACCCGCTCCAACTCCAAGCCTCGCCGCGGCGACGGCTCCAGCCGGTCCCGTCCTGATGCGCCCCGCTGTCAGATTTGTGGCAAAGTTGGGCACACAGCCAAGGACTGCTGGTACCGCTACGATGACGATGACGACTCCTCCCAAGACGAGGACAAGGTTGCTGCGGCTGCGGACGGTTCCTACGGCATTGGCACGAATTGGTACGTTGATAGTGGGGCCACAAACCACATCACCAACGAACTCGAGAAGGTCACCATGAAAGAAAAATACCGGGGCAAGGATCAAATCTACACTGCCAACGGCGAAGGTATGAGGATTAGTCATGTTGGCATTCACTTTTTAGTACCCCTCGCCGTAAAATTCATCTAAAGAAAATTTTGCTAGTTCCTAGTGCTGACAAGAATCTTCTCTCTGTTCATCGCATTGCCATTGACAACCATGTCTTTCTTGAGTTTCATCCTTATTTTTTCTTGATCAAGGATCAGGCAACGAAGAAAGTGCTCTATCGAGGTAGATGCGTTCGAGGGCTCTACCCGTTGATTCCGGAGCATAGAAGATTCAATAAACAAGCCTATGGTGCTGCCAAACTCTCGTCAACACGGTGGCACGATAGATTAGGACATGCTGCTTTCTCTTTAGTTGAAAAACTGCTTAGGAAAAATAAACTCCCATTTGTTGGTGAGCGTAATCTTGAAACTATTTGTGATTCTTGTCAACGTGCAAAAAGTCATCAATTGCCGTATCCCATAACCAAACCCTTGCAATTAATCTTCTCTGATGTTTAGGGCCCTGCTCCTAGCTCTGTTGGTAGACACACTTATTATGTGAGCTTCATAGATGACTACAGTAAATTTTCTTGGATTTATCTTCTCAAGAAAAGATCCGACGTTTTTCAAGTTTTTCAAAACTTTCAAGCTCTTGTTGAACGAAAATTCGACAGTAAGATCATTGCTGTCCAGTCGGACTGGGGAGGGGAATATGAAAAATTAAATTCCTTCTTCCAAAACCTTGGCATCTCACATCATGTGTCATGTCCTCACGCTCACCAACAGAACGGCTCTGCTGAACGCAAGCATAGACACATAGTCGAGGTTGGTTTAGCTAGCTCTCCTAGCTGGCGCATCTATGCCCCTCAAGTTCTGGGATGAGGCTTTCCTCACAGCAGTTCATATCATAAATATGCTTCCTAGTCGTGTCATTAACAATGAAACACCACTAGAACGACTTCTACATGTCAAACCTGACTACAAATCTCTTCGTGTGTTTGGGTGTGCCTGTTGGCCCAATCTTCGCCCATACAACAATCGCAAACTCATGTTTCGCTCCAAACAGTGTGTTTTCCTAGGCTGTAGCACCCTACATAAAGGTGTCAAGTGCCTTGATGTTGCCACTGGCCGTGTGTATATCTCACGCGACGTTGTTTTTGATGAAACAAAATTTCCTTTTGCTGATCTTCACCCCAACGCCGGTGCTCTTCTTCGCCAAGAGATTCTTCTTTTGCCTCCTCATCTCTCCGGTGTTGATCAAGGGGGAAACAATAGTGATGATCAACTACTGACTAACTCTCTTACTGATGATATGCGTGAGCCTTGTGGTGTTACAGGTGAAAACAGCAAGGAAAATGACGAAATCAGTGAAGAAAATGGTGAAGAAAATCCTGCACCAGCACCATATTTCATGTGTCCAGAATCTGGGGACAAATCCCCCTCGGGATCCGTTCACCTGCAGCGTATCAGATCTGCCTCGGGATCGGGGACGGCAGACGCGCCAGGGGCGCCAGCAGCGCGCACGCCCGCCTCGAGCCAGGCGCATCCCACGCGGCCACTTCCCACGGGCTGCGGTGCGTCCTCACCTCCGCACCAATCGCCATCCGCCACCTGTCAGCCTGGGGTTGGCGCGGGCGGTGCACGCTTCACCAGCCAGCCGGCGTACTACAAGCGGCGCCACCCGGTCCGCCCGACAAGTGTGGAGCCCGAAGCTGGCGCGGGATCCAGCGCTGACCCGCGCGTGCGCCCGACCGGCGGCAGACCCGAGGCTGATTCGCCATCATGTGGCAATAATGAGCCTGCTGCTGCGGCGGGATCTTCTGCGGATTCTGCCCGCGAGCAGCCGCTACACATTGCCACAGAAAATCCGTGCGGGACAGAATCTGCTGCTGCTGCGCGCGGATCGTCCTCGGGATTGACTCCTGCAGAAGCTCCTGTTCAGCCTGCGGGATCGTCTGTGGCAGAAAATCTGGGCACTTCTCCTCGGCGTACACGGTTACAAAAGGGAGTAATACAACCTATTAATTACAAACATGTAACGAAGTATGGCATGGTTTGTTCCACAGGTGAACCAGGTGAACCTCATACTCTAGAAGAAGCACTTGGTGATGACAAGTGGAAGAAAGCAATGAATGAAGAGTACATTGCTCTAAAGAAAAACAAGACGTGGCATCTAGTTCCTCCACAGCAAGGTAAAAATTTAATTGATTGCAAGTGGGTATTCAGGATCAAGAGAAAATCTGATGGAACAATTGACCGTTACAAGGCTAGGCTCGTTGTAAAAGGTTTTAAACAACGGTATGGTATTGACTATGAGGATACTTTTAGTCCAGTTGTTAAAGCTGCAACCATCCGTCTTGTTTTGTCTATTGCTGTTTCTAGGGGCTGGAGTCTCAGACAGTTAGACGTACAGAACGGGTTTCTTCACGGTGTTCTAGAAAAGGAAGTGTACATGAAGCAACCTCCTGGGTTTGAAAGCAAAAATTCTCCCTCTTATGTGTGTAAACTTGACAAGGCACTTTATGGGTTGAAGCAAGCACCGAGAGCATGGTACTCTCGTCTCTGTCATAAAATGCAAGCACTTGGCTTTATTCCATCAAAATCTGACACTTCTTTGTTCATCTACAACAAGTCCAACACATGCATATTTGTTTTGATATATGTTGATGATATCATTGTGACAAGCTCATCAAATGAAGCAATCACAGGACTGTTGAAAGATCTAAGTGCAGATTTTGCTCTAAAGGATCTTGGTGATTTGCACTATTATCTTGGAATTGAGGTGAAGAAACATGCAAGTGGGTTTCATCTAAAATATGCAGCTGATTTGGTAAAAAAGGCTGGTCTGCAAGGTTGTAAGCCAACACCTACTCCATTATCTAGCTCGGAAAAGTTGTCTCTCACAGAAGGTAATCCCTTGAGTTCAGAAGATAGCACAAAGTACAGGAGCTTGGTAGGAGCACTTCAGTATCTCACTTTGACTAGACCTGATATATCTTTTGCTGTCAACAAAGTGTGTCAGTTTCTTCATGCACCTACTAATGTTCATTTTACTGCTGCAAAACGCATAGTGAGATATGTCAAAGGGACTATGAACATTGGTCTAGATTTCAGCAAGTCATCTTCAAATCTTGTTAGTGCCTTTTCTGACTCAGATTGGGCAGGATGCCTGGATGACAGACGATCCACTGGTGGTTTTGCAATCTTTTTTGGACCAAATCTAATCTCATGGTGTGCTCGAAAACAGGCCACTGTTTCTAGATCCAGCACAGAGGCAGAGTATAAAGCACTGGCAAATGCTACAAATGCTACAACTGAAATTATTTGGGTTCAGTCCATGCTAAAGGAACTGGGCATAAAGAACACACCAGCTCCATGTCTGTGGTGTGATAATCTTGGTGCAACTTATCTGTCTGCCAATCCAGTTTTTCATGCAAGGACAAAACACATTGAAATAGATTTTCATTTTGTTCGTGAGAGAGTTGCTCAAAAGCAACTTGATATTCGCTTTATTCACTCCAAAGATCAGCTTGCAGATGGATTTACAAAGGCTTTGCCAGTGAGAAGCTTTGAAAATTTTAAGCATAATCTCAACTTGATGAAGTTGTGATTAAGGGGGGGTGTTAAACATACATGGCGCATTGCACCTACACATGCACGTGACAGAGGAGGATCTTCAGGTTGTTCAGGAGGTAGTTTGGCTAGGATACGTATCTATGTTCGGTTGTAACTTAGTCTATCTCTTGCCTTTCTTTCTTCCCAAGTTGTATCCCGATTCTCTTATCTTCTCAACCAACTTGTATGCGCCTCAGGGTTATTGCGCCCCTGCTATATAACACGCAGCACGTCGCCCAGGATAGGGCAAGACGTTTCCGCCATCGCATAGTATGAACCACGTTTGTCTTCTATTCTTAAACGTGACAATGAATAGATACTTGTGCGCTCATTGCTTCTTAGCAGTGACTCAGAGTTATCAATGGTTTGGGTAGAAGATCAGGATTAGTTGTCGTGGCCTTCAAGTTGCAAGCCTAAATTCAAGAATGCCTTTTACAACCATGGTTGCATTTGCCTAGAACAAGATGGCACCTTTCCAAAGGTTCTACGCTACCAGGCAATGATCATAAAAAATGAAATTCAATCTACAAGATCACTTGAAAAAAAATGGGACGGGATTTAGGGAACTATATTCACCAACATTGAAGTGCCACCGCATGTAAAATACTTCAGCTTTTCAAACAGTTAAAGTAAATTGCTATAAGAAATTAACTTCTTCATCCCTTTCATGGTTTCAGCACAACAATCTGAACAGATCACAAAATTACTACGTGAACAAGTACAAGGACTGGTAAAGCAGATCGGTAATATTGTAGTCTATACGGCATATCATCAATATGCCATCCGATTTATGAGTTTACAAATTGCCAAATTTGCCTCATATCACAAAAGAATTGCAACAGTAAAGTATGAATTTTTTTGGATTTCCAAAACCATCGTAACAAAAATATGTCACAACAGGATAATTAGCTTATCACATCGAACTTTAGTGAGTGGACAATTTTCCAATTGTTATCTGAATTATAACAATCAAAATTCATTTGGGTTTTACATAGCATGATAGTAATATTACTGTTACTATGAACTTTCACAATCAGAAGGTCAGAATGGCACCAATGAACTGAAGGTGGCATAAGCAGCTGAGACGCATTGCTAGTGTGATGCACTGTTACCGGTGTAGACCCAGTGCCAGGAGAAACTTGGCAAAGGAAGGGCCATCCCAAGGCGGATGTACCAAAGGGAGCAGTTGAGCAGCAATCTTTTCATTATGTATGAAACATTGGTTGCGCACAAAATCGCCATTGCAGGCTAGATGCTACATTATGAATAAATTATACAACAACTAAAATAATACAACGACGGAAAGTGTATGCTCAAGACAAAATACAGTTCACCAGTCAAGACACAGAATAGTGGTACAATATGAACGAACCTACTCCCTCCGTTCCTAAATATCTGCCTTTTTAGATATTTCAAATGGACTACCATATACAGATGTATATAGACATATTTTAGAGTGTAGATTCACTCATTTTGCTCCATATGTAGTCACTTGTTGAAATCTCTAGAAAGACAAATATTTAGGAACCGAGGGAGTACTTCGTAATTTCATTATAAAGGTTCTTCTGACAGTAGTAGACCTCCATCAGAAAGCAGGAATGTCTAATAATTATATAAGCACATCACTGGACCTCCAGCAACATCAACAGTATGAGATGTATGCCCCTGAGACTTGGGCGTTGTGTACATGCTAATCAGTTAAACCAACACCTTGACTGCTACCCAGCGACCATATTCAGTAAGAGCAAAAAATTCTAAAGCTAACTGCAGAAGGACTGAAGGATGAGCGAGCAATGACAGAACACACTGCATATTTTTCAAACTGATTTGGAGAAACTAAATCACAAGGTTTCTTAATGCCCATGTCCTACTCGAGCAACCTGCCGATTGTCTGAAGAGCAAGAGAACCTTCCCATGTCTGGAAGCCCGCGGCAATCCAATCAGATAGAGAAAATCCCCTTTCAAATGTCTAAATTCCATCAAGAGTGGATGAAGTATAAGCACGAAATCGCGCCAGGCTCCAGCTTTCCTAATCTCTTAACAAGGCGAGAACATACCCTCTCAAACAAGCTCCAAACGGCAGGCACATCGGAGAAACTTGGTTTGGGATTTGCGCCGTCAACATCTCGCGAACAGAAACCAGAAGAATTTCGAAGGACAACCTAAGCAAACGGTTCCCAAAACCTGCCCTAAAAGGCGCATACTCTCAAACACCAGAACTCCAAACTTCCCGTACGCTCACACATCGGCAAAAACAACTCAACTCGAACGCAACCACCGACCCAATCATCCATCCAACCAAAGTAAATCAAAGCAAGCGATTCAAACGGGGGGACAATCGTACCCTGTCCTTCATGATGTTCTTCAGCCGGACGAGAGCCGCGACGCCATCCTCCTTGGCCGCCGCAATCCCCCCGGTCAGCAACGCCACGCTCCGCTCCGCCGCCAGCACCCGCGCCGCCGACTCCTTGGCCATGTTCAGCATGATTGCCGCGTACGCCTTCCGCAGCTCCTCCACCTGCGCACACAAAGACCACCCCGTCAGCGCGAAGCAGACTGCGATGGCGCCGGCGGCGGGAGGTTTCGGTTTTGGAAGTGGAAATTCACCTGCGAGTCCGCCATTTTTTTGAGCCGAAGGAAAGCTGAGGTGGAAGGAAGGCGGTTGGAATAGAGGAGGGGAAATGGGATGGGGTGGAGCGAAGGTGGGCGCGGCCGCGGCCGCTCTACTGGTTTTCGCTACTGGCTGCTGCCGTCCGTTGGGGGGCTCGGTTCCATTTTTTGCGCCCCTTGAGTTTTGGGGGCGGAGGCGGAGGCTCAACTTCCCTAATGTTCTAGGCTGGCGGAGAGGTCCCTCAGCTTTGGCTATATTGCATTCTATAGTGATGTAAAACGTCTTATATTACTTTACAAAGGGAGAACGGAGGAAAAAGATCTTGATCAGCCGACCAGCTTGGCGCTCACGCCGATTGCACGCGCGCTGTCTGATCTAGGCAAGATCCCACACCCATGCGTCTTTTGTGCCACGCGTTTTTCCGGCACACACCAATCTCTTCCTAGCCTTACCCTCTCGATTTTTCTCCTCAAAAACGTTTTCTGCATGCCCGACTTCACCTTCTCTCCCTCACCAACGCTCGTAGCAAGTGGGTACCGATTTGCAGCGGTTCTGCTGGACACCCTGACCATCATTGCATGTTGCCACAAGCCAGGACCGCCATGACGAGGCGCTCCTGCTTTTTTCCTCCTCGAGCTCTGCTTTTTCTCCAAGGCAACAAGGGCGAGAGCACGTGACCCCCAGGCGGATCAATGCTGCCAGGGGTGGACGGAGCCCACTTTAAATGGTGCGACGAGCGATGTGGGGACGACCACCGTCGATGATGGAATTGGTCGGTTAGGATGTTGCGACCCTGAGTGGCGACGCTTTGAGCGGCCCGCGTCGATACTGGAACCCCAAGCGGGGATGCTGGGAGCTGCCGACAACGATGCTAGGGAGTGGATAGCTATGATGTTGTCGTGGTGTGGTTTGGAACCAGTGAGACGAGGTGTTGCGATGGCGACATGGTTACTAGGACCGACAAAGTGTGGTGCTAGAAACATTAGTGAGGCGAGGTGTTGCGATGGCAACATGGCAAGGCTACCACTGCTAGGAGCGGCCAAGTGGGGTCTGTAGTGACAAGATTAGTGGGTGTGTTACGTACGTGGGGGTAGCCAGTGACGACGAGCTTTCGCGGGCACGGGGGCAATTTTTTCACTGGCCTTTTTGATTGAATCTGAGGGGACAGAAGGAAGAAATTTATGTAGGATCCAACGGTTGATGCCCAGGTGATCAGACGGTATGCAGGGTGACCAATCTAATGCCTGCGTCGGTCGGCCTTTCATTGAATAGGTTGTCCTTTTTGAGGGAACATATAGTTTCTTTGCTCGAGTGTGGAACGGTTGGGGAAAGATCGTGTATGTGTATGTGTGCAAATTACTTCCAGGTCACACCCTTATATGTATGCAATATATCCAGTGAAAACTAGAATCCAATGAAATTTTGAAAAGTTTCATTATTGCCATTGTGTGCATCGATCCCTCTTGGTGGTCATTATTTGTGCAATGGAGCTCTACAAAACTTAATGCAACTTTAGTC
The DNA here is from genome assembly GCF_002162155.2 of Triticum dicoccoides. NCBI lineage: Eukaryota > Viridiplantae > Streptophyta > Magnoliopsida > Poales > Poaceae > Triticum > Triticum dicoccoides. Next base: position 392,949,229 of record NC_041391.1, on the reverse strand, counting down.
GGTAACCCCTCATGTGGGGGAGGCAATTTGTGACACGCAGATTCTGGGTCTTGATTTGCGGCACGATTCCGAAACATGTTTGTGTATCTCCTGTGTCCCTATCGTATAATACTCGGAGGCCTCCAACCCGTATGTCTGGCATATCCCTAGATGTTCGACCCCTGTCTGCGTGCAAATCAGGCCATGAGGCCCTGTTTCCCTCTCCTAACTCCCTCTTTTGCTCTAGATTATATATACTCTACCATGGACTCTCATTAGGGCTAGCAAAGCATATACCTAAACCTTGAGAGAGTTTTTCTCATCATATCTCCTCCTAGAGGATCAAGACCTCTTAAGGGAGAATGGTTCACCAATTGGATCATCATGGACTCCTCTCTCGCTAGGGTTTGAAGAAGAACATAAGGCCCCATCTATTTAGAAATTTGGGAAGAATTTATCCTTTTACTTCTACTTTTCTTGCTTGTGGATCTGTGTGTACTTTTGTTTAGATGTTTGGAGAGCACATGTGTGATGGAACTTGTTCAATCTAGTTAATCCCCTTGTGATCCTTGAGCCATTTGTGTTATTTTCTCCTTGTTCATCTCCAAAATGTTAAGGTTGGGCAAAAATTGGGACTTGGTCCTACATCATTTGGTATCATGGGCTTTCGTTGATTAGGAGCCCCTCTCCCTCGCTTTCTAGCCAATTTTTATGTTCTTGCCTAATTTTTGAATCCCCACAAAAACAGCCTCATTCAATTTCTTGCAATTTATTGGTTCTTGTGAGAGTTTGTTCATTTTGGTCCATGGATTTGATGTTTTACTACCTTACTGGTAGATCTAGCCTCTCTTTGTGTTGCTTTAGACAATTTCCTCGAATTCCACCCAAAAAATTCTTCTCCATCTCCCAAATTTTGTGATCCATTCCCGGAAGAAGAAGACCTGAAATTGACCTACCCAGACATCTGGCCACCAACCCAGACGTATGTACAACGCTCGGACCAACCGGCTAGCTACCCGGACGTCTGACTTCCTCTGAAAACTGCTGAATATTTTCCCTAGCTCGCCCCATTTCATTTTGTGGTTGACTTTTGCTTTGATTCCCATTACCCAAGGAGGTTTGGCTGCTATAGGGACTCGTTCAACATCTACGACAACCATTCAATTTTGCTGCCAATATTTTAATCAATGAAAAGGACCACACGGTCGTTTTGACACCAAAACCGGAAGCAAGGCCGGTTCACTCATTCAGCAAAAATTTCTCGCAATCTTCTTGGGCGTGATCCAACATCGGGGCCAAAGGAAGATTTGCTTACTCTCTAGTAAGAGTTGTTGTGCAACCCCTAACTATAAGGGTGATGCAACCTAGCAATAAGTATTTCACTCAGTAGAGAACCAAGGTTTATCGAACCAGAAGGAGTTCTTCGCGCAAACAAAGCCATTGATACCTACACACAAAACACACCACAAATGTGTCCCCAACATGTCAAGAAGGTTGCCAAGATTCTTATCCTGCTAGTTACAAGATTAAATTGCAAGGGATAATGGTAATTAATAGAAAGATAAAATGGTACAACAAAGAATACTATTTTTATAAAGTTTCTAGTAATGTAGATAGACCCATGGGGCATAAGTTCACTAGGCATCTCTCATAAGCATAACAAAGTAGTGTGGTACACAAATTACAGTTTGGGCAGTGATTAAATTGTAGTATTTTATATTTATGACTATATGATCATTCATGCTACAATCTCATATATGCATTACGTTTGTGATATGTAGCCTGATATCCAATTGCATCTATAACTAATACTCCACCCCAAGACCAATATACTAGCATGCATCTCGAAGTATTAAGTTCATGGTAAACAGAGCATTGCAATAAGCAAGATGGCATAATGTAGATAGTAAAATATCAAGAAATATGAAAAGAAATCATCGTTTTATCCTTAGTGGCAACAATACATTAAGTGCCTTGTCCCTTTCTGTCACTATGATATAGAACACCGCAAGATTAGAAACCACTACAAATGCACCACCCCTCTGAAGAAATACCCGTCAAACTTGGCCTAAGAAGATAGATAGACCGGAGAGCAAACAAATCTATTTAATTAGAAAGCAAAGAAACCTCAAAAGATTCACTTGAATTCAATGAACAATCTAGTCGTAAAGTGATAATTCATCATATCCCAACAAACACACCACCGATTACATCCAATTGATCCCGGTCATGTGAGGCAGCTCACATGAACTTGGTATTGAAGATCAGAGAGAGAGAGAGAGAGAGAGAGAGAGAGATCTGTTGGGTAACATAGTAGAAAATGTTGCATCTTCATAGTGTTCCTGGGTGATCGTAGGATGTACAGTCACCCAGGAACACTATGAAGATGCAACGAACAGTTTGGATCATCGTTACCGACTCTGAGTTGCAGCAGAAGAAGACGAGTCGGTGTAGATCGTACTTGGAGTCTCTCGAACCGTAGATGAACGATCTTGTGAACCGCCCATGAACAATCCCTCGAATGGTAGACCGAAAGCACGACCACTCTACAAGTTGCAAGCGTGTAGTCTTCACAATCCGACAGCGCTTTGCCGTCTAGAGCTAATCGTCATCGGAGAACTAGAGGGAGGAGATTAGAACCACAGTGGACTTCTAATTATGTGTATTAGAGGATCTAGGTCTAGCTCTAATTAGTCAACTAGAACCAACTAGAACTAGAACTAGTGAGGACTAGAGGTGGCTCCAAAACTTGTGTGTACAAAGGTCCAAAGTCCTCAAGTATATATAGGTTGGAGGGAGGGGAGAAGGGTGCCACAAGGGGAAGGAAAACCTTCCCCTTTGGCCATCCATGGAGGGGAAGAATAACCAATTCGGCCTCCCCCTTCCTTCAACAAGGAGGAAGGGGGTGCCTCCATCTATTAGGCCCAAGTGGACCAAGTAGCATTCAACCACTTGTCCTTTTAAGGCCCGTTAGTATTAACTTAAATATAAAACCATCCTAACTATTATTACAACCTTTTGTTATGAATTTAACATCTCCGGAAGCATATATATATATATATATATATATATATATATATATATAGACGGTCTATTCTGCTAATATTAGCAGAATAACTATTCTGCACACCACTTCGGCACTGCACGCTCAACAGAAGCGCACTGCATCATTTTGACGACGAGCACTGCAATAGAGACTAGTGAACTTCTCGTCGGAAAAAACTGCACGCGTTATTTTTTCGGTACTGTTTTTGCTCTAATTTTTTAACCGTTTATCGGAATGAGGCATGTAATATATCATTGAAAAGCTATGGATTAGGCGCAACTTCGACATGTTGAACACTTTTTGAGATTCCACACAGTTTAAGAGCAGTTTTGAAAATAGTGCGGCGGATTACGAGTGGCAGCGAGCGTTTTTTCGCTTTTTTTTCTAAACCGCTTGTCGGAACGAAGCAAATGATACGCTGTTGGATAGATATCGTCGAGGCACATCTTTTTCATATATAAATCTTTCTCTAATTCATTACGGTTTAAGAGCAGTTTCAAATTTACTAAATCACGGAATTCTGTTTTTCGATTTTTTTCAAATTTTCGATATTGTTTTCGCTCTAGTTTTTGAACTGTTTGTCGAAACGAGGCATGTAATACGTTGTTGGAAAGCTATGGACAAGGCGCAACTAACATATGTAGGAATGGTTTTGAGATTGCTTACGGTTTTAAGTTAATTTTGAAAATCGTGCGGCGGAGGACGAGTGGCAGCGGCCGTTTTTTTTTGAAATTTTTACAAACCAGTTGTCGAAATGATTCAAATGATATGACGTTGGAAAGATATCGACGAGACGCAACTTTTTCATGTAGAACACACTATATAATTCTTTACGGTTTAATAGGAATTTTGAATTTATCGAAATGCGGACACTGTTTTTCGCAAGAGCCAAATCGACGCGCGTACTTCATCAGACTGAAAACCGCACTACATTGAACGAAAACCACACTGCATCAGACCGTCAAGCGAACTTCATAGTTTGTTTTATTCTGACATAAATTTTCGCAGGTGGGACCGCACTTCACATCGAGCGTAAGTGAACTACATCGAACAAAGAACCACACCGCTTTTAAACGGAAAAGCGCACTGCATGATTTTTTTTACATTTTCTAACATTTTTATGAACAAGAGTGGACCGCATAGACGAGGGCAAGTGAACCACAACACTATGAAAAGTGAACGGTATTATTTTTTTTCTATTTTTATATTGTGCATAAGTGAATGGCAACAGTATTGAAAGTGAACAGCAACTATATCGAAAGTGACCGACAAATGGTATCGAAGTGAACCGCATTACTTTTTAAATTTGTTTTCCTAAAAAAATCATGTATCACGTCCTTTTGGACGGCTCGACAGGGCGAAGTGAAACGGCCTGTGGGTGGTTTCTTGGGGTGACTTAAGTGACCCATGGGGGCGAAAAGAATGGACAGCTACGAGAACAGTGAATTGTTTTTGTCATAGTAGTTATTTCTTGAGGCTCAACAAAGTGTGCAGTGCACTGTTTTTCCTTTTTGGTTGTTCGTCTTCTGCAAAAAATAGTAAACTAAATCGCGAGAAGAACAAACAACGAAGCGCATGGTCAGTCTCTTACACAGTGAACCACCCAATTTCTCATAACGCACTGCATCTTTTTTCTCAGTTTTAAGCGAGAATAGCAAAACTGCAGTGCACTGAAGGCTTTTTCCACCCCCCTAAAAAAAGTGAACTGCATGAGCACCAAATTACACAAGACAGTGAGCTGCGGGTCCACGATGTTGAAGGGGCAACGCCAGACTGCACGCACGCACATCGTGTGGTGCGGATCCCCTTCGCTCACCGTTTGTGGCGAGTTGTAGCTGCACGCCGCGATGAGAAAGTGCACCTGCAAGCAAAAACTACCAATACTGCAAGTGCCCAGTACTGAAACACATCACTCGCGTCGCCGAGCTGCACGGCGACGGTCGGCGGACTGCAAAGGTGGGGATGCGGCCTTGTTGAAATGCATCTGTCCAAAAGAGGAGGTCACGGGAGTTGAGAACCCACGGCCGGAGCCGATGCTCATTCGTGAGGAGGTCCCTATACTCAGCGGCAGAGAAACTCGATAGAGGAAGGTAGGTGGCCTCCTGGATGCCTGCACATCGTGGTTCTAGGTGATATGGAGAATGGGGCATGGGGTGGAAGGGGAGGGGGAGAGCTGGCCATGATTTAGGCTTACCATCAATGGATCTGGCCGGGAGACGCAAGGTGGAGTACCTCCCGCTCCATCCATCATCGGAGAGTCACTGGGGGAGGCAGGGTGCGGCACCCGCAACGTCTCTGGTCGGAGCAGGGACGGCGAGGCTCCAGGGCGGCGCGGCGGCAAGGATTCATGGGTTGTGGGGGCGCCGGCTGCTGGATCTGAGGCGGAGGGGGGCCGCCCGGTGATGCGA